>NW_022196912.1:83980214-83980513 GCF_008632895.1 Mastomys coucha | reverse complement strand
AGCAGCAGTAGCAGTAGCAGTAGCAGCAGCAGCAGTAGCAGCAGCAGCAGCAGCAGTAGCAGCAGCAGCAGCAGCAGCAGTAGCAGCAGCAGTAGCAGCAGTAGCAGTAGCAGCAGTAGCAGCAGCAGCAGTAGCAGCAGCAGCAGTAGCAGCAGCAGTAGCAGCAGCAGTAGCAGTAGCAGTAGCAGCAGTAGCAGCAGCAGCAGTAGCAGCAGCAGTAGCAGCAGTAGCAGCAGCAGCAGCAGTAGCAGCAGCAGCAGTAGCAGCAGCAGTAGCAGCAGCAGTAGCAGTAGCAGTAG
>NW_022196912.1:83977022-83979752 GCF_008632895.1 Mastomys coucha | reverse complement strand
AGCAGCAGCAGCAGCAGCAGCAGTAGCAGGAGCAGCAGCAGCAGCAGCAGCAGCAGGAGCAGCAGCAGCAGCAGCAGCAGCAGGCTTAGTGGGTGGAGGCACTTCCCACTAGACCTGATCTCTTATGTTTGATCGCTGGCCTCCATACAGTGAAAGAGAAGAACTAATTCCCATGGGTTGTCTTTGAATTTCCACATGGAAATGCCAGGGCACTTTCATTCGTGTATACAGAGAGGGCAGGGAGGGAGAGAGAAGGAGGGGGAAGAGAAGAAAGGAGAGAAGAAAGGACATGGACACACACGCACACACACACACACATACACACACACACACCACCCACGGGGGGCAGGGGGAGAGATAGAGATAGAGATAGAGATAGAGATAGAGATAGATAGATAGATAGATAGAGAGAGAGAGAGACAGAGACAGAGACAGAGACAGACAGAGAGACAGAGACAGACAGAGACAGAGATGGAGAAAGAGAAGACAGAGAGAGACCACAATCCCAATCCTCAAAATATACCAGTTCTGTTGGAACAGGAGCCTACCCTTTAGATCATATTTAGCTTACCTTATTTCTTCAAAGGTTCTGACTTCAAACTATCCAGGCAGTTGGGGATTAAGCATGTAGATTTGGGGGAGTAGGGAGAAGGTGTTTGTGGTGATTCACAATTCAGTCTGTAACAACCACTGTTTATGCCGGCTGAGACGTGTGGGTGGAGGAAGTCTCTTTGTAAATGGCGTTTTGCTGCACACTGACTTTTGACTGACGCCTCACCAGAGGCATCCCCAAATTGGTGAAGCTGCCTACATGCATGCCAGCTTTGCTGGAGGAAGCTGACCTGGAACGCAAGTCCTCTTCAGCTTTGAAGTTCAAAGTAGGTTGACTCCCTTTTGAAAGTCTCACTGGCCACTGGCCTTTTGATTCTCAGTACTAGTGATATATCACCAAGGCAGGTCAGCTTAACACTAGCTGCATTTGGTAATTGTTGGATCTGTGAACCGTGCTCACACTTAAAACTTCAGTGTCTACTTGCAAGAGTAAAAGTCTTTTTTAGTAGCCAGCAAATGCATGGGGGTGACGTCCTTGGGTAAGGACATTGACAATCATCTTAGACCTCTTAATTAATTAATTACTTATATTCTTCTGCCATATATTACATCTTGACCTCAGTTCCCCTACCTTCCTCTCCTCACAGTCCCCACTCCCTCCTCTCTTGTCCCCCCCAGATCTACTCCTTCTCTGTTTCTCTGCAGAAAGGGTCAAAAGCCTCCCAGAGAGATCAACCAAACATGGTATATCAACTTACAATAAGACTAGGCCCTTCCCTCAGACTAAGGCTGGACAAGGCAACCCAGTAGGAGGAGAAGGGTCCCCAAAGCAGGCAAAACAGTCAGAGACAGTCCCTGCTCCCACTGTTAGGTGTCCCACAAAAATACCAATCTATACATCCATAACATATATGCAGAGGACCTAGGTCAGACCCATACAGACTCCCTGAGTGTCCAGACAATCTTCGTGAGCCCATATGAACCTAGGTTAATTAATCCTGGGGCCATTTTCTTGTGGTCAGACCACTTTTTAAAATTTTTTTTGAGACAAGTTTATACTATAAAATCTAACTGTAAACTCTCTGTTCTTCCGCCTTGGTTTCTTGAGGGGTGGATTACATGCATATACCCGCAGGCCCAGCTTCTAGGTTTTGAGATTAACCCCGATTTAGTCTCTTTGAATAGGGTCTAAACAAGAGTAAAGGGATGTCTCTTCCTTCTAGGGCCCCTGCTGCAGCTTGTGGGGCTCTGGAAACTCAGCCTTGGATCCTTGAAGGCTGCACTCCTGTGGAAGGCAGACGTTCCCTCCCCAGGGCCTTTCCTATTGTCCATTGCCAACCCTCTCTTTCAACTTTACTGACTCAGTTTGCTTTCTGCGCTATGACAGGAGATACAAAACCCTGGATAATTTGTAAGGAATGAAGGTTTATTCATTTGCCAGTCCCGGAAGCTGAGAAGTTCAGCGTTGAAGGGCAGCATTCAGTGGAGGACTTCCTTACTCTAGGGACTCCGCAGAGCCACAAGGTGGCGCAAGGCATCACCGCACAGCTGAGAGAGAGCTGGCTTTTTTTTTTTTTTTTAAACATTCCATCATTAGGAAGAACCCATTAATCCACAATTTAGCCTTTATGACCTCATCGCGTCTTGAAGTTCCCACCTCTAAATATTATTAACAAGTGACTGGGGATTAAGTTGCTCACCAATCACTCCAACTAACCTTACTTCAACCTTGTTTTAAAGATCAAGATTCCCAGGTACACATTTACTGGTTCCAGCCAGTTGCCGTTGCCTTAATTAAAATCTGAGGGTTTATCCTCTCAAGATTGTCTCTCTTACGTTATTTCTTTTCCTGATGAGTTTACAGACAAAGCTGTATTAGAACTGCACCTAGAGAGACAGAGGCAGGCGGATTTCTGAGTTCCAGGACAGCCTGGTCTACAGAGTGAGTTCCAGGACAGCTGGGTCTACACAGAGAAACCCTGTCTCGAAAAACCGAAAAAAAAAAAAAAAGAACTTCACCTAGAAATCAAAGTGTGCTGCAGATGAAGCCTGGCCAGTCGTTGGGCCTTTCAAATGACACCAGGGAAGCAGAGGCAGGTGAATCTGTGATTTGAGGCTAACCTGGTCTACACAGTGAGATCCTGTCTTTTTTTTTTTTTGATATTTTCTTTATTTACA
>NW_022196912.1:83975627-83976668 GCF_008632895.1 Mastomys coucha | reverse complement strand
TACTACTTAGTTCATATTGTTGTTAGTCCTATGGGGCTGCAAACCCCTCAGCTCCATTGGTCCTTTCTTAAAACCAATCAGCCAACTAACACGTCTCCCTTCCTTGCTATTTATTGAATGTACTTACATTTCGGAGTCTCAGGGTTTGCTGGATATAGTAGCTCATGTTTGTAAATATAATACTTGGCAGGTTGACGCAGGCAGCACCCTGACTGTTTGAGGTCAAGCTGGCCTACAAGTGTGAGACCTTATTTCGATGAAACCAGGGGGTGGGGGTGGGGGTAAGGATTCAGCATTCCCGTTAGTGGTCCTGGGTAGAAGTCTGTTTGGTGAATGTTGATAGCAAATCACAACACTGGCAATAAAAAACACTTGCACTAAACGAGACCAGGGGCAGAACAGTCCTTTCCTTCCTCTCCGCGTAAGGAAGTATAGGGTGAGTTGTGAATGCGTAGTGGAGACACAAGCTAGCATATATGCATGCTTTGCAGAGGAGCCAGGCCCTAATGTGGTCTATTAGGAGTGGCGGCAAGGAAGGGAGATGTTCCAAGGTCAAGGGTTGTGAAGACAGGAGCTAGGCCTTGTGTGCAGCAGTTAGGGCTTGTTTGCTAGTTAGCAGTTATAGGTTCATCGGTGGGTGCATATTTTAAAGCATATCATGTAGCACTGTTCTTTTTAACACTGATTGTCAACTTGACAGGATCTGTAATCAAGTTGGAGATGAACCTCTGGGCATGTCTATAAGGGAGTTTGTAGATTGGGTAAACTGAGGTAGGAGACCCACCCTCAGTGTGGGAAGCATCTTCCGGTGGGACTGGAATTTCGTAAAAGAAAGAATGCTTGCTGAGCACCAGCATTCCTTGATCTCTGCTTCCTGACTGCAGGTGGAATGTGAGGGAGGAGCTGCTGCGCTCTCCCTGCCGTCATGGACCACGCCCCCACGAGCTAGGGTAATTCCTTGTCTAGTATTTGATCACAGAGCAGGAAAAGGATGTACATAGGATCTAGAAGCAGGTGGCATTACCACCCCCCGTCCCCCTC
>NW_022196912.1:83946176-83975607 GCF_008632895.1 Mastomys coucha | reverse complement strand
CCCCCCCCCCCCCGGGAAACCGGAATCTCAGAGGAGTCAAGTTGCCCACGGTGGGTGGCCCAATCAGTTTTGAAAGCAGCGCTCTTAATCATCAAATATCCCTGGGGGAAGGGGTGTAGGCTTGTGGGAAGCAAGAATGACCTTTAGAAATTTAGCACACGGGGGACTACTGAGATTTAGGAGAATGAGAGGGCGTTTGGGTAGAATTTGAGTTTTCCTGGTCTTCAGTGCCCCAGGCTCACAGGAGACCTGCTAATTTCGAGCTGATATTTAGGGCTTGCAGCCCTGTGGAGAATGAGTCCGCACTCTGCGGGTGGCCCTTTCTCTGGAAAATGAAATCAAGAGGAGTCTACTATGCTTTCCTCAAGGACAGGGCTGATGCATTTATTAGTGGGAAATGTCTCCTCCGGAAAGGAAAGCAGAGAAGAGGTGACAAGAAAGTCAGGGAGCTCTCTGGGCCGTGGGAGAAGGCGGAAGTGACCGTGTGAAGCACAGGAGAGGAACCGAGGTAAGCGCGGGTGAAAGCAGAGCGGTGTGGAGATCGCTAGGCTCAAAGCAGGAGGAGGCGCTAGAGAGAAGCATCCCCTGATCACGAGAGATCTAAACTGACTGAAGGGTTGCCCCTAGCGGAGAGGCAGCCTTCTCCGAAAACACAGCTGCTAAAAGGATTTATTTATTTATTTTTTCAGTTTGCACTTCACTTTACAGTTTGCTAAGTGCTCTTCCACCTGTTATTTACCTTGACGTCAGGACTGTGAAGGAGGGCATTGCCAGCCATGTTTGTCAAATGGGAACATTCCAGAAGTAGAACGTCTTGGTTGAGGACATTGGACTGATTAGAGGATGCTGGGACCAGAATTCAATTCCGCCCTCCCGCTCCCCCCACTCCTCCCCGGCTTTACCCCATCACTCTGCCAGGGAGACACAAGGAGTCACTATGGAGACCTTGCAATTTTGGGAAGGAAACTACAGGACTGCCTTGGAAAAGTGAAACCCTGGAGAATTTCCAGGGAATCTATTAAATGTGTAATGATTTCAGAAAGTTTATTGAACCCCCCACCTCCAGCTGAGACTGAACTCCCAACAGCATCTTATTAATTTATACAGTCAGATGACCAGAAAGAGCGACTCTGGGTTAGTTCAAAGAGTCTGTATTGTCTGGAACGCCTTATTCAGGTCACAGGAGACTGAAGATTAAGAGTAAGATTTTTTTTTTTTCTCGAGACAGGGTTTCTCTGTGTAGCTCAGTCTGTAGACCAGGCTGTCCTCAAACTCAGAAATCTGCCTGCCTCTGCCTCCCAAGTGCTGGGATGAAAGGCGTGTGCCACCACTGCCCCCCGGCTGATTTTTTTTTTTTTAAAGCCTAGTCCTTATCTTTTTCTGTTTTTCCTAGAGAAAGACTTTCTGCCTCTCTCTTAATAGTGACACTTTGCATCTGGCTAACAGTTCAGTTTCTCCTGGTTTGGATGTTTCAGGGACCTTAGAAACCAAGTTGTAATAACTGAGTTTGTCATTTAAAAAAAGATTTATTATGTACAGAGCATTCTTCCTGCGTGTATGCCTGCAGGCCAGAAGAGGGCACCAGATCTCATTATAGATGGTTATGAGCCACCGTGTAGTTGCTGGGAACTGAGAACAGCCAGTGCTCTTAACCTGTGAATCACCTCTCCAGCCCGAGTTTGTCATTGCCAATGATGTTTCTTGCTCTCTTCTTCCTTTCTTCCTTTCTTTCTTTCTTTCTCTCTTTCTCTTTCTTTCTTTTAAAGATTTATTTATTTTATGAATAGAGTACATTGAAGCTGTCTTCAGACACACCAGAAGAGGGCATCAGACCCTATTACAGATGGCTGGGAGCCACCGTGTGGTTGCTGGGAATTGAACTCAGGACCTTTGGAAGAGCAGTCAGTGCTCTTAACCGCTGAGCCATCTCTCCATCCCCTCTTTTCTTTTTTTTTCCTATTGGCATGCTCACGGTTGGCTTCTTCCCTTTGCCTCTCTTAGTGCCTTTCAGGTAATCTCACCCTACCCCACTTTCCTCTTATTCATAGTCTTTCTGTTTCTTCTTTGGTTTTGAACCAAGCCGCTGATATCTGGGACTTCATTGTCTTTCCACATTACTAGCTAGTTATTGCGGTGTAACAAGTTGCCTCAAGTCTGACAGCTAACACAACATTCTGTAGGCTCCTCATCAGAGAAGGGGCTTGTTCAGGGAGCTTTGGTTTGTAACCTCAGGAGAGTTTGAGTCTGGAGTTCACATCATTTCCCTTCTTCTATCTCTTTCTATTTCCCTTGGCCAGGGGCATGCCACTGAAGCTGTATCCTTGGGACTCTGCTCTCCTTCAGTGTGCCTAACAGCAGCAGGTAGTCCGAGGGACTGAGACCAGGAGGCCGGACTTTGCAGGGAAACAGAAAGATGTATCAAAGTCTAGGAGTTAGTCTGAGGTTTGGAAAGCCAGGGAGCTTGTGACTACTCCACAGTTCTTTAATACTGATGTGTGCACATGTGTACTTACATGAGTGTACACAGGCTGCATGCATGCATGCATATGTCTTTTTCCTTTTCAGTCCTGCAAGTTTCTGTTGGCTCCGAAACTCTCCTTAGCCCTGTTCAGTCAACAAACAAGCCTTTCAAAGGGATTCATAATTTATAATTATGTTTTTTTGTTGTTGTTGTTGTTGAGATAGGGTTTCTCTGTGTAGCCCTAGCTGTCCTGGAACTCACTTTGTAGACCAGGCTGGCCTCAAACTCAGAAATCCACCTGCCTCTGCCTCCCAAGTGCTGGGATTAAAGGCATGCACCACCACTGCCCTGCTATAATTATGTGTTTTAGTCTTCTACATGTCTTTGGTTTCTTCCCTTTTCTGTTTACATCATCTGTGTGGCCATGCATGCTGTCTGTTTTATCCAGACAGCCCTTAACCTACTAGCTTTAAATTCTCAGTTGGAGAATTCCAGTGTTTCCGCTACACTAATGCTAATGCGTACTGTGCCTCTGGTCTCTATCTTTACATTTTCTTATGACTTATTACTTTTTTTCCGTGCTGTTGTTGTTGAAAGCTGGACATGATATATTGGCTTTATTTGTGATTTTAGAATCAGGCAGCATTCCAGTTCATAAAACAAAACAGGTGTTCCAATGAGCTGAGCAGAGGAGATTGGTTTTATAGGAAGGAAAGGGCTGCGGGAAGCAGAAATGAACAAATGGGAGACTGCCCATTTCAAAGTTACTTTCCTTTCAAGGAGGTGGCCGGGAGAAGGAAGGATAGGAAAAAATGGACTGGTTGACATTAGGTTATTTTGGGTTAAAGTTTTCGCAAGTATTAGATTAGAAGGAGGCCCTCAGTTACTATACTAACTGAAATGAGCCTGTTGAGGGGAAATTTGGTTCTCTCCCCTTAGTTGTAAGAAAGCTAGGTTACAGCTTAGTTTCTGTGACACCATTTGAAATTTTAGTCAGGTTTATTGGGGCTTAGTGGAGAAACATAGTTACAAATACTGCCCTCAGCTGGGCATACTGGTGCATACCTCTGTTCCCAACACTTGGAGTAGAGGCAGAGGCAGGTAGATCTCTGAGTGTTCAAGGCCAGCCTGGGCTACATAGTAAGTTCCAGGACAGTTCCATAGTGAGATCTTCTCTCAAAACAAAACACCCTCTTAACATGGGTAAAAATGATAATGAATAACCCCTTGTGATGCGGTATTAAGGTGTATATTATGACTTAAACTTCAGACGTCTCTCACAAGCTCATGCTTTGAATACTTAACACTCATCTTGAAGGTGCTGCTTCATAAGGTGGAGCCTGACAGGCAGAAGTAGGTTTCTGATGACAGTTTTTTCATTTTGTTTTTGAGACAGAGTCTCTCTATGTAGCTCTTGTTGTCTTAGAACTCGCTCCGTAGACCAGGCTGGCTTGAAGTCACAGAGATCTGCCTGCCTCTGCCTCCTGAGTGCTGGTGTTAAAGGTATGCACCACACACCGGGCCCTCAGTAGGCAAGCTTTTGAAGGGCCTAGCACCCCGGCTTCTGTCTAACCCTCTGCTTCCAGTCTGATGCATTGTGGGAGGGATGTGAGCATGCTGCCACTATGCCTTCTGCGCCACGAAGGACTGAAATCTTTCTGAAACCATGAGCTTAAAGAAATCGCTCCTGCTTTAAGTTGTTTTGGGAAGTACTTTAGCCGCAGTGACATACATGTAATGTGGTGTAGGAGAAGGAGAGGTCTATGATCGCATAGTTCGAACTCAGTCTCCTGGTGAACCTGAACCTGGACTGTGCACTTCACTGTCGCGTGCACAGGATGGCTAGGCTGTGTTGAAGCGCCTAGTTCGCTTCCTCTAGGTGTGTTAATCTCTGATAACTGTCAGCAGCTTGGCCTGCTCTATATAGCTCTGGTTGTCCTAGAGCTCTGTAGATCAGGCTGTCTTTGATCACAGAGATCCACTTGCCTTTGCCTCCCAAACACTGGGATTAAAGGCGTGCAGTCACCATGCTCAGCTGCAGCAGCTTGCCCTGTTAAGAAGAATGCTCTGGCCTGGTCCAAAATGGTTCTTTTCCTTGATACTTGCCAGGGGTGAAGGTGGGGGAATCTGATAGGGCTCCTAGAGCTGAAACTCACCAAAATATTGATGTCTCCTGAGATTGGCTCTCTGGAAGTTTTAGAATTGTCTGTGCTGGGACTTCAGTTACTTCAGTTTTTCTCCTCGTCACTGGCTCCCGCAGAGGCTTCTGCTGTGTAAATTGTGAATGTTTCTGTATCTGCCAGTCTGTTTCTCCCATTTTGGGGGCAGCAGTTTGCTTGGCGGTCTTGCTCCCTGTCAAATCCAAGAGGAACTGTTGATTTTTCAATTTGTTCAACTTTTTCCTTATTAGGGTGCCGTGGCAGCTTCTACAGGTCTAACCACTAGCCTGGGGCTTTATAACAACATCATGATCATTTATCCCATTCTTCCTGGCCCACTTTCTGCTCAGACATACGGAGCAATCATAGTGCCAGACATGGTATTAAGTGCCTTACCTGTATCACGAACAACCTGAGAAAGCAGTGTAAACTCACTGTGAGTTGCCTAGAAAGCAATGGTTACATCTATGTGCTATAGACATAGAGATTGTTCAAATAACACTTTTAGGAAAATTAAATAAGGGAAAGGAAGTATATTGCTAAACATTGGAGAGAGTCCATAAAAATTGTGAGAAAGATGCTGAAGTATAGCTCTCCGGAGTTTGCTAATCTCTGGTGGGTGGGGAAGGACTCAGTTATCTTTACAGGGCTGGTCACTGAGAGTTTGACCGTGTTCCACTGAGTAAATGGGCAATACAAATTGGACTTGGTGTATTTCTCTTTCTTTCTGGGGAATGGGGTGGGAGGGGAGGTCACAACAGTTGGAGAGTGGGCCTGGGAGGAATTAGAACTAAGTGTGATCAGGATGCATTGTATGAAATTCCCAAATAATTAATACAAATACTATGTTGGGGGAAAAAAGAAAGGGATGTGAGATGTGATCTCAGCATGTCCTATGTTTTCTCTGAGTTGTAAATGATATCTGGTTTCACTGTTGATGAAAGGGGCCAAACCCAGGGAGGGCCTGCTCTTCCCTTTTTACAGATGAGGGAAGCAAGACACAGAAGTTGAATAATTTCCTTGAGAACACGCGGGCAGTGAGTATTTCAATTGGATTTGGACTTGAGATATTCCGACTCTGTACCTGTGCCTTTATATTACATTTCATAAGTCATCTTTCAACTATGTATCTCATTCACTCTTCCAAAAGTTCTAAGAAGTTCTCAGGGCAGAAACAATCACTTTTATTTTTCAATGTCATAAATTGAAGGTAAGATGTAAATAATTTAATTGTTTTTTCCCCAAGTCCTGATCTTCTGTCTCCCTATGATGTTCTTCCTCTTAAATCAACCAGAAGTAGTTTAACTGATATATAATAATAATTATAATGATAATAATAATAATAACAGTAATAATAATAATAAACCTTAGTGACATTTCATTTAAAGCACATCACTTGGGAAGTAGACTCCTTACCTGTATTCTGAGAAATTCATATGACTGAAATGAGAAAGTGCATCTTGCCAATGAAGAGTGGTTTTTACTCAAATGCACCTTAAAATACTGACTGGCTTTCTTTATAGTCAATGTTGTTTTGCAGCTGCAAAGTAATCTTGTCATTGAGTTCTGACCTGGAAAAGAGTTAAGACTCCTACAAGAGGAGCTCTCATACAAAGGGATTGAGTTCAGCTTGTTTTCTGAAAGAATCAGATTTTTAAAAAATCTTTATTAATGTTCTAGAAGAAAAAATATGGTAAGTTAATGAAGAAGTTTTACATTTCACCCAGAAAAATAGAAAATTTTGAGAAAAGTTATTCCATATGGGGAAGAATAACTCAAAATGGAGCTCCTTAACAATGGATGTTTTAGAATTGCTTTTTTGAAGGTTTGGGAATATAAGAAGAATGGAAACAATTCAGGTTTGTGCTAGAAAATTGAGTCAGCTCAAGCTACTGAAAGGTATGGTCTGTATTTGTTGCTTCTCATTCTTTCTCTCTTTTTACACATCTATCTATCTATCTATCTATCTATCTATCTATCTATCTATCTATCTATCTATCTATCTATCTATCTATCTAATCTATCTATCTATCTACCTATCTACCTATCTATCTATCTATCTATCTATCTATCTATCTATCTATCTATCTATCTATCTATCTATATCTATTTTTGGTGTGTGGAGGTCAGAGGAGTTATGGGAGTTGATTCTTTTTCTTCTACTGTGTGGTCCTGGTGATCACACTCAGGTTGTCAGGCTTTATGGCAAATGCCCATACCTGTTGATCCCTCTTGCCAACCCTACTACTATTTCTTATTCCCAAACTCCTATTACATCTTAGATCCTCTGATTTCTTCTAGTTATTCGCCTACTGCTTCCAGATTCCTGCTCTTATTTTACCTGGTTAGGGTTGCACAGTGATGAACTTGTAGCCTTGTTGGACGATTTCCTCAGCAGTGGGGCAGTCCTCAACGTGGTTCTGATGCTGTAGACCATGTCCTTTCTCTGTAGGTCCATCCTTTGTGCTTCTGTTTCCAGCCTCAGCACCTTTTAAAACCCTACAATTTCTTCCAGCACCTACAATTTCTTCCAGCAATCTCGGCGCTGGGCTTTGGTATTCCTTTTTGTGACATATCCATCTTAGCAGCGGCAGACATTTTGCTCATCACTCCATCTTAGCAGTGGCAGACATTTTGGCCCTGCTCATCTTTGTGATGCTCCATTGTCTCAGCTTTCCCATCATTCATGATTAATTCCCCCTGTTCATTCCTCCCCCTTGCATCCCCACCTCTGTTTTTAATTAGTTGTATCTCCAACAGCTCTGCTATTACCCTCCGTTCTTTTTACGCCTATATGCTCCTTTAACTAAGTCAGTCAGTCTGTTCCTGCTCCTTTAGTCATCATCGGCTGCAGAGGTCTTTGCCTTTATTTTCCTACTTGCCAGGAGGATTCCCTACCTGCAGTGTGGTAAACATTTGTCTAGATGCTTCCATTTACTATGAGGACATTGTGGAAAAAGAAGGTCATGGCATAGAGATATATGAAGTCTAAAATCAGTGCCAGGATCCAGCAATAAATATTGACCAGGCCATGAGTAAGTTTTATAAAATGTGGATAATTTTCCCGCTTTCTAATGGTATAGTTCTTGTCCAGGAGCTCATGCTGAAGTGCCGGTGGAGTTCCAGGAACATAACATAATTGAGAGAAGTAAGCCGAGGAAAAGTCTATATATTTTAGAAACAGAAATACTTTATGAGTATATTAAAACACGTATGAGTACTCTTCCCTTTCATAAAGAAAAATTTCAGAAAAACTCTGTCACTCTTTTGTCTTTTGTTTTTACATTCAGTAGAGACACAGAGCAAAATTTTCCTACTATAAGAAAGCACTTTGGTCAGGTATGGTGGCACTTTCGTATAATTCTTGCATTTGGAAGACTAGGGCAGGAGGATCATGAGTTTGAGAACAGTCTGGGCTACATTTGCAATCCAGTCAGAGAGAAAAGGAAGGAAAAATGAATGAATGAATGAATGAATGAATGAACAACACAGGAGGCAAGCCTGATGTCTCATGATGGATGACTTAAAGATGAAAACTTTCCCATGATGAGGTGCTGAGCCTTCTGGTGCTCTGATGTTGTCCTTTCCTGCCTCCAGAAAAATAAGTTTCTTCGGTTTATGAGCAATCCAGTATAAACTATTTCTTTTAGTAGTACACGTGGACCGAGGCAGCACCACAGCCATTCTCGCTCCTTATGCCTTTGCTGGGCATTTACTGTTTCATCCTTCACATTAATTCTTTAAGGCTTCCATTAGTGTGGACTTCAGTGTGACACTTTGTTCAAATATGTCACTATGATCCTATTCCCTCCTTGTTACCTTCCTCACCGTTCCCCTTCCTTTCCCCAAATAGTCCCCTCCTATTTTCATGCTTTGTGTGTGTGTAAAAACCTAGACTCCACAGATGGGAGAAAACACAAATGTCTATCTTTTTGGGGTTGGCTTATTCTACTTTCTTGAAAATATCTAGTTCCAGCCATTTCCCCAAAATAGTATTATTTCATTCTTATTTATGGCCAAATAAAACCCCATTGCATGTATAGATTTCACTTTCTTCTCCCTTAAAAATGATTTATTGTTTTATTTTACAGTGTGTGTGTGTGTGTGTGTGTGTGTGTGTGTGCACATATATGAATGCAGGTGCCCATGGAGGCCAGAGAAGAGCTTTGGACACCCTGGAGTTGAAGTTAAAGGTAGTTGTGGACCACCTCATGTGGGCACTGGGAGCCAAATTTGGGTACTCTATAGGATTAGTACTTGCTCTTAACCAGTGAGGCCTCTTGCCAGCCCCTAGACCTCATTTTCTTTTTCCATCCATTTGTGGATGGACCCCAAGGCAGAGTCCATAGCTTAATTACTGTGAATAGTGATTTAATAATCATGAAAGAACAGATGTCTGTGTAGCATGGTGACTTAGAGTCCTTGAAGTACATACCCATTCTTTGTTTGTTTTTTGAGACAGGGTTTCTTTGTGTAGCCCTTGGAACTTGATGTTCCCAGAATACCCTTGAATTCACAGAGATCTTCCAGCCTTTGCCTCCCAAGTACTAGGATTAAAAGCATGCTGGCCATACCATTCTTCATCCTTTCTATAAATCTCTGGTCTGGCAAATTATTTTGTTAACATTTTGTGTGTGTGTGTGTGTGTGTGTGTGTGTGTGTGAATTTCACACATGAGTACTGTATTTACAGCGTGTCTACCTGCCAGATCAATCAGGATATAATGCATTTGTAGACTTAGCTTCTGGTTTCCCACTGGATTCAGCCAATGGGAGAAGAGGTAGGAAATGTAAAGGAGGAAGGAGAACAACATCCTCGCCAAACCCAGCTTTGGCTTCACAGATGACTTGAGCAGCACTATATTGAAACCTGCTATCTAAAACTTCTGTCTCTGTATTTTAGCAGTCATGTTCTTGGCAAACCTTGGTACAGTCTTTTGGGTGGAACAGTTGTCAGAAGCACAGGTTAGTTTCTTCTTTATCTGTCTGCTCTAAGGCTGTCACACCTGAAGCAGAAACCTTGTTTTTCATCGTCTTCTCTGCCTTTGTCTTATATATATATATATATTTTAATTGGGACAGCCAACTAGTTTATTTACATCTGAGTCTTTTTTAAAAGATTTATTTATTTATCTTATCTATATGAGTACACACTGTAGCTGTACAGATGGTTGTGAGCCTTCATCTGGTTGTTGGGAATAGGACCTCTGCTCGCTCCGATCGGCCTGCTCGCTCAGTCCCTGCTCGCTCCAGCTCAAAGATTTATTTATTATTATATGTAAGTACACTGTAGCTATCTTCAGGCGCACCAGAAGAGGGCGTCAGATCTCATTACGGGTGGTTGTGAGCCACCATGTGGTTGCTGGGATTTGAACTCAGGACCTTTGGAAGAGCAGTCAGTGCTTTTACCCACTGAGTCATCTCACCAGCCCCTCTGTCTTTGTCTTAAAAAGAAAAAAGACATAGAAATGCTAATATCTGGCATGTCTTGCAGTTATTTTGTAGGTCTAGCTAAGTGGAAGGTTGTTCAAATGTCTTTAAAATAATAGTTGCATTTATGAACTAGAGGTCCTTGCCTTTAGTTCTTCATTTCCCAAGCTAGGACGATCACAGTCAGAACAGTCCTATGTTGTTTCATACTATGAGACACGAGGGATGCTCTTTAAATTGATGCATGGCTTTTGAGCGAATAGAACAAGACCTTTTTGGCTCAGTTGTGAATTGTGCTTAATCCAAGAACCTAGGGTGATGGATACTCACAGTCACCAACGATGGACCTGGAACAGTGGCTTCTGGGTTTGTTGTTTCACACCAATGACGATTAAGGATGTGGATTCTCATGGGAGTATGCTGAAAGACCCCTGAGGGGAGACCCCCACTCAAATCTCGGGAGGACATGCACCCAAGGAATCACGAGAGACCGTCTTGATGTAATTACAAGAGGTAGTTTTTAATTTTGGGGTGCTCCGGGCCAGCACCACACCTATCTCATGCAGGAGATAGTGGAGCCAACCACAAGGTTCAAAAGTTAGGGGTTTATATAGGGAAAAGGTCTGGGGGAACAAAGGGATCAGTGTGGCCATACATGATTGGCTAGTTCAAATACTAACTATTATGTGCAGAACAGAGTGGAAAATTCCTAAAGTTGGTGTTAATCTGAGTCAACAGAGCATCTGACCTTAAACCATATCTGCCCAGACATGTAGTTTATGTCTTTTTGACCTGCTAGTTCTCAGAATGTCTAACAGACTGCTTGCTCATTCCCAGGCCTATGTGGGCCAGCTTGTGATGGATTCTTAGGCCCATCACAACTTATGATAGTTGCATGTTCCAACTTTGAGTTTTACTCTGGCAATGAGTTAACCCTATTCCAGCCACCAAGATGCAGCTGTCGTCTTTCTTGGTTACCTCATAGTTAGCACCGTGTCTATGGGGTTGTCTACAAGTGACAGCTTCTAAGTTAGAAGCCTTCCTTCCTTACAGTTTAGTTGATCACTGGCTCATCATCAGCTGCATTAGAAGTAAGCTGGTGTGAAAGGACAATATTGCCTCAAGGACTCTGGGAGTCTCATGGAAGCCAGCTGGTCAGCTCACTGACACTGGGCTTGTTTCTCAGAGTCTCTCTGTCTTATATTAGGTCCACCTGACTGCTCATCCCTAGTTTTCTCAGCCTTATGGTTTTAACCCCAATATTTCTCTTAATCCTACCATATATTTTCACTATCTCCATATGTGAAACTTAGAGATTTTACCATGGACCCCTTCCCCTTACTACCTACAGATTACCTTCCTGGTAACCCTAGTCTCTTGGTTCCCTTCTCCTCTGTCCCTTTCGCCAGCCCTTTTCTGTGGTTTTATGTCTTTGTCACTTTTGATGAGGCTTTCACTGTGCATTTGGGCTTCTTTCTCTCTCGCTCTAGCATCTTTAATTCCTTTGTTCCCCCGTGTGCCTCTTCCACGCGTTCTGCAACCTTAGTTCATATCTAAGATACTTCCCTTCCCACACCTGAGCTCCTGAGAGATGTGAGAGTCATGAGGCATGTGTGGTGTGGACTTTGGTGTTGATGTAGGTCAGTGAAGGGTGCAGCTTTGTTTGGCATCGCCTCAGGGTGTGGTGCTTTCCTCTCTGGCCCTGCAGTTACTTCACTCTCGACAGATGACATTTGATAATGTCAGGATGGAGGGCCATTGCTGCCTGAGTGCATGCGTCTGCATCAGCACCAGCCTGTACTTGAACCTTTCCTGATGCTATGATACTGCCTATTTTAGGCTGATCTGTGAGCTGGGTTACATTCTACTTCTTTAGTCTCCACCGTGACCTTACTGTAAGGTCAGAGTTCTCTTCTTTTCTTTTGTGTTTGCGGCCCCTTCATCTCCAGGAGATTCCTCCACGGGGAATAGAATCACCTTTAAAATCTTTTTTTTTTTTTTTTGTTATAAAGCAAGAGCATAAGCCACATCTGCCGGTGGCTCCGTGGCCTTTCTGGATATTTCTCTTCTCATCCCTATCTCATTCTTTTCTTCACACAAAAGTATGATGAAAAGGCCATTTACTCTGACTTCTTTAATCCTTAGTTTAATCCTTATTTTCTGATTCTATCTCAAAAATTTTCTTTTCTTTTTTCCTTTAGATTCTTTTTTTTTTTTTATTAAATACTTTATTTACATTTCAAATGTTATCCCCTTTCCTGGTTTCCCCTCTGAAAACTCCCTATCCCTCCTTATCCCCCTGGTCACCAACCCACCTACTCCTGCTTCCCTGTCCTGGCATTTCCCTACACTGGGCATCCAGCCTTCTCAGACCAGGGGCCTCTCCTCCTATTGATGTCCAACAAGGCCATCCTTGGCTACATATGCAGCTGGAGTCATGGGTCCCTCCATGTGTACAGTTTGGTTGGTGGTTTAATCCCTGGGAGCTCTGAGGGTACTGGTTGATTCATATTGTTGTTCTTCCTATGGGGCTGCAAACTCCTTTAGCTCCTTCAGTCCTTTCTCTATCTCCTTCATTGGGAATCCTGTGCTTAGTCCGATGGTTGGCCGAGAGCATCCACCTCTGTATTTGTCAGAGTCTCTCAGGACACAGCTATATCAGGCTCCCATCAGCAAGCACTTGTTGGTATCTACAATAGTGTCTGGGTTTGGTGACTGTATATGGGATAGATACCCAGGTGGGGCAGTCTCTGGATGGTCTTTCCTTCAGTCTCTGCTCCATACTTTGTCTCTGTATCTCCTCCCATGGGTATTTTGTTCCCCCTTCTAGAAAGGATCGAACATCCATACTTTCTGGACTTCCTTCTTCTTGAACTTCATTTGGTCTATGGATTATATCTTGGTTATTCTGAGCTTCTGGGCTAATATCCACTTGTCAGTGAGTATATACTATGTACATTCTTTTGTGATTGGGTTACCTCACTCAGGATGATATTTTCTAGTTCCATTAATTTGCTTAAGAGTTTCATGAATTCATTGTTTTTAATAACTGAGTAGTATTCAATTGTGTAAATGTACCACATTTTCTGTATCCATTCCTCTGTTGAAGGACATCTGGGTTGTTTCCAGTTTCTGGCTATTATAAATAAGGCTGCTATGAACATAGTAGAGCATGTGTCCTTATTACATGTTGGAGCATCTTCTGGGTATATGCCCAGGAGTGGTATAGCTGGGTCCTCCAGTAGTACTATGCCCAATTTTCTGAGGAACTGCCAAACTGATTTCCTTTTCAACAAATAGTGCTGGTTCAACTGTCGATTAGCATGTAGAAGAATGCAAATCAATCCATTCTTATCTTCTTGTACAAAGCTCAAGTCCAAGTGGATCAAGGACTTCCATATAAAACCAGATACACTAAACTAATAGAAAAGAAAGTGGGGAAGAGCCTTGAGCACATAGGCACAGGGGAAAATTTCCTGAACACAACACCAATAGCTTATGCTCTAAGATCAAGAATTGACAAATCATAAAATTACAAAGCTTCTGTAAGGCAAAGTACACTGTCAATAGGACAAAATGGCAACCAACAGAGTGGGAAAAGATCTTTACCTACATCTGATATAGAACTAATATCCAATATATACAAAGAACTCAAGAAGTTAGACTCCAGAGAACCAAATAACCCTATTAAAAATGGGGTACAGAGCTAAACAAAGAATTCTCAACTGAGGAATATAGAATGGCTGAGAAGCACCTAAAGAAATGTTCAACATCCTTAGTCATCAGGAAAACGCAAATCAAAACAACCCTGAGATTCCACCTATCACCAGCCAGAGTGGTTTAAGATCAAAAACTCAGGTGACAGCAGATGCTGGTGAGGATGTGGAAAAGAGGAACACTCTTCCACTGCTGGTGAGATTGCAAGCTGGTATAACCACTCTAGGTTTTTTTTTTTTTGAGATAGAGTCTCACTATATTTTCTTGGATGGCCAGGGATTTGATATGTGTTTGATCAGGTCTCTGCCACCTGAGTGATGGGATTAAAGGTGTGCACCATGGTGCCTAGCTCTACTTGGAAAAGTTACTAATGAGTTCCCAGTTAAACCTAATAGACATGCATCAGTTAATACTTATGGGGCAGTTGGCTCTTTTGATCACTCCATTCCTGAAAATCTTCCCCTAAATGCTCTTGTATTATTCTCCTGGTTGATCTAATATCTTGCTTCTCTTTAATAGCTTCTATGTATTTACTTATTTTTACGTGTGTGTGTGTGTGTGTGTGTGTGTGTGTGTATCTCTGTGTGTGTGCATGTTTTTGTACCACTACACATGAGGAGGTCAGAAGACAATCAGTGGGGGTTAATCCTCTCCTTCTACCATGTGAGATCTGTTTCAGATTCAGGTGGTCAGGCTTGGTTGCCAGTGTCTGCCTGCTGAGCTCTCTTGCTGTCCCTGTTTAGTCTGCAGATACTGTTTTCTCCTAGGGTCTTCCTTTCAGCATCTTCATCATTCTATTCTATACCTTTTTTGGGGACAGTCTCATCTTTTCTCATGACTTTAGTTATCACTTGTATGTTACTTCCAAGATCTCTGTATTCAGCCCACTGTTACTTGACCTCAGGTTTTTCTTTATATCTAAGGTATTCTAAGTTGCACATTCCAAAATTACACAAATGCACATTTTCTTTAAAAATATTTTTATTTAAAAATATTTAAATTGTAAGTACATATATATTTTAAGATTTATTTATTTATTTTATTTATGAGTACACTGTCACTATCTTCAGACACACCAGAAGAGGGCATCCAATCCCATTAGAGATAGCTGTGAGTGATAATGTGGTTGCTGGCAGTTGAACTCAAGACCTCTGGAAGAGCAATCAGCGCTCTTAACCGCTGTCTTAGTCAGGGTTTCTATTCCTGCTCAAACATCATGGCCATGAAGCAAGTTGGGGAGGAAAGGGGTTATTGAGCTTACTTCCACATGGCTCTTGATCACCAGAGGAAGCCAGGACTGGAACTCAAGCAGGTCAGGAAGCAGGAGCTGATGCAGAGGCCATGGAGGGATGTGCCTTGCTGGCTTGCTTCTCCTGGCTTGCTCAGACTGCTCTCTTATAGAACCCAAGACTTCCAGCCCAGGGATGGCACCACCCACAAGGGGCCCTACCCCCTTGATCACTAATTGAGAAAGTGCCCACAGCTGGATCTCATGGAGGCACTTCCCCAACTGCAGCTCCCTTCTGTGATAACTCCAGCCTGTGTCAAGTTGACACACAAAACCAGCCAGTACAACCGCTGAGCCATCTCTCCAGCCCCCTTAAATTATATTTTTTAATCCTTGATAATTTTATACATGTATATAATAAAATAAGACCATACTTATCTCCTCGTTTTCCTCTTAGCCCCTGCATACTCCAACATGACCCCCTCTAAACTTCATTTCTTTTTCCTCTTTCTTAAATTTATATAACTCAACTGGTGTTGCTCCTTTGTGCATGGGTGTAGGACTACCCTCTGGAGTGTGGGGACTTACCAGTAGCCTCTTTCCTGTCCCCAGCTGCTATCAACTACTGATAACTCCTCAGTAAGGGTGGGGGCCTAAGAGCACCTCCCCATCCATGCCCAAATGTTGGTTAGCTTGAGCTGATGTAGGTAACCACAGCTGCTGTGCGCTAGCTACGCCACACCCAGAAAACAGCATTTCATGGAACTCCTCCACATCCTCTGCTCTTACCTTCCTTCTGCCTCTTCTACTGTGATGTTCCCTGAGCCTTGACTTGGGATGACAGGGGTTGATAAACATGTCCTAGGCTCTGACAGTACCTGACTAATACAGATGTAGAGGCTCACAGCCATCCATTGAACTGAGTACAGGGTCCCCAGTGAAGGAGTTAGAAAAAGGACCAATGGAGCTGAGGGGTTTGCAGCCCCTTAGGATGAACAACAATATGAACTAACTAGCACCCTCAGAGCTCCCAGGGTCTCAACCACCAACCAAGGACTATACATGGAGGGGTCTGATTGTTCTGGCAGCACGTGTATAGTAGAAGATTGCAAATTCAATCATCAATAGGAGGAGAGGACCTCGGCCCTGTGAAGGTTCTGTGTCCCAATGTAGGGGAATTCCAGGGCCAATAAGTGGGAGAGGGGTGGCAACGGGGAGGGGGGAGGCAACAGGGGTTTGTTTTTGTTGTTTTTGTTTGTTTCTTTGTTTTTTTGGAGGGGAAACTGGGAAAGGAGAAATCTACATGTAAATAAAGAAAATATCTAATAAAAAAAAAAAAAAACATGTCCTATTTGGGGCTGAGCACTCAGTCTTCCCTCTCAGAGCTTTGACCAGTTATGCATCTCTCCCTCGACTATTGCCCACTAGAAAACAACAGCAACCATAGCCACCCACAAAGCTTTCCTGATAAAGGCCAACTGCAGCTCAGGTGTGTATGTATAAATATAAATATTTAGAAGTCAACTTGATAACATAGTTATTTGTCAAAATACCAATAAGAGCCAGTACCCTAAGGCCTATGACTTCCCCAACCATTGACTTTTGACAAGGGTGACAGTATCAGGCATGAAATTTCTTCCTGTAGATTAAACAACTTTAAATCCAACTATCAAGTTGTATAATCATAATAGGTGTACTACTATTGTACCAGGAGATACATCTTGCGTGGAGGTTGGTATTTTAGCACACAGCCTGGCACTGGGGAAAACCAGTGATGGCTTTTCTTCCCTAGTGGCATGCAGAGCACCTCTGGAACTGTGAGAGCTAGTCAGCAGGGGTTACATACATTTTCAAGCCTGCTGGAAACGCATTCTCCTTACAGGCTTTGCCATCCTCACCACATCCTTGGCATTGTCGTCATTGCTTCTTTCCTCAGGGTCCATTAACAAAGCCCAGGCTCCACTGCTAAGGAAACCTAGAGTAATGGGTACTCTTGGTTGTCAACTTGATGACATCTGGAATGAACCACAATCCAGAAATGTAGGGCACATCTAGAAGAGACTTCTTTGGTGTGTTTGAAGTGGGTACATCTATTCCGGACCTTCGAGGCAGGAAGATGCATGCCTTTGATCTGCTCTTGAAGCAGGAAGAACACACACCTTTAATCCCAGATCTTGAAGTGGGAAGACACACCTTTCGACTAGGCCATGACTTCTGCTGGAAGTCTCTGTACAAACATAGACAAGGATGTTTGTGATGTTTGCCTCCTTGCCCTTACCTTTTAAGCACTTCCATTCCTTCACTGGCGTTAGAGCCTACTTCTTCGAAATTCCAGCATATACTGAAGACCAACTGAGACATCCAGTCTGTGTACTGAGTGACCATTAGGTTCTTGGACTTTCCATCCACAGCTGGCCATTTGCGGTGGTGGTTTGAATATGTAGCCCATGGGAAGGGGCACTCTAAGGAGGTGTGGCCTTATTGGAATAGTTGTGGTCTTGTTGGAGGAGGTGTGCCACTGTGTAGGCAGGCTTTGAGGTCTCCTAGTGCTCAGGCTCCACCCAGTGTGGAAGAGAGCCTCCTCTTGGCTGCCTGAGGAACTCCTGGCTACCTTTGGATCAAGATGTAGAACTCTCAGCTCCTCCAGCCACATGTCTGCCTGCACACTACCATGCTTCCCACCATGATGATAATAGAATCAACCTCTGAAACTGTAAGCCAGCCCCATTAAATGTTTGCCTTTGTCCCAGGTTAGGGTGGTACCTGAGGGAGGCTTCTCCTTCTCTGGGGAAAAAGGGAAGGGGTGGTAGGGGGAGGGGTTTTCAAGAGTGGGACTGGGAGGAGTGCTGCAATTGGGATGTAATATGAATTAAAAATTATGAAGAAAATGTTTGTCTTTATAAGAGTTGCCTTGTTCATGGTGTCTCCTCACAGAAATGAAACCCTAACCATCATTGGATTAGTTGGACTGAAGCTTGCAAGTTAGTCCAATAAATCTATCTATCTATCTATCTATCTATCTATCTATCTATCTATCTATCTACCTACCTATCTATCATCATTCTGTAAGTTCTGTAGAGCCCTGACTGATCCACCTAGACACTGTTCTCAATCCTTTCTTTCACTTTCCCAGTTCACTCCTAGTTTCTCCATCCTTCTGTTTTCTATTTTTTTTCTACTCTGTTTTCTAAGGTGCTCATCACCTCCTCTCCACTTGCCTTACTTCTCTTCCATAACTTCCTCTTTTCAAAAGAGGTTTCTGGAGCTGAGGGACCTGCCTTCCTGCTACTGTCTCCCTGCCCACCGCCTGGCCTGTTCAGAGGCCCTCGGGGTTTCCTCCTGGGCACCACACACCAGCCAAAGCAGTGTTCCAGACTCCCAAGAAAGCTTTTGACTGAAAGGAAAAAAAATCCGTTACTTGACTTTTTTCAGAGATCAAAGAGGCCAATAGAACTGCTGGATGCAGAAGAGACCTGACCTCTTTTCTGTTAAAACCCAATTCAAAGGCTTAGGCTCCTTAAGACCCTGGAGACTATCTTACTGTTCACCCAGAAGTAGACTCAAGTGGAGTGCCACAGTACTAGTCACATCTTTTTTTAATCTTAGCGGAACTGCTTGAAATTTAGGTTCAAGGAATATATACCTATACCTTCTTAATCCTAGTGTGTCACCCACTGTCCTGCTTCCAGCCTTCTGTCATTATGGTCCCTCCTACATTTAATCAGGGAATGTGTATTCTTCCAGTGCAAACTTGAGAGCTCTGTAACATCTTCTCTCGTGACCTCAGGCAAAGCTCTGGCCTCTCTTCCTGGGTGTCCTCCATATCTCTTTGAGAGTCACCCTGGCTCCTAATCATCCCATTCCATCAGCTCCCTCTGCTTTCCAGCAGCCAGTGTTCTTTGTCTGGGTGTTTTACCATGGCAGTACAAGTTCCACAAGGGAGGGGACAGATGTTTTATCATGATGCTCTCAAGGTTAAGCCTGTCCAAGGTACTTCATTAAACTCATCCAGCGAACAAGCCAAACTTCCCATCCATATCCATTAACAATGGAAAAAAATAAATCAACAAAGAACTTGGTAGCATTTCTTTCTTTCTTTTTTTTTGGTTTTTTGAGACAGGGTTTCTCTGTATAGCCCTAGCAGTCCTGGAACTCACTTTGTAGACCAGGCTGGCCTCAAACTCAGAAATCCGCCTGCCTCTGCCTCCCAAGTGCTGGGATTAAAGGCGTGCGCTACCACCGCCCAGCCTAGCATTTTTTATTAGATGCATACCATCTATCTGGTTACCCATGATTACCTGATTAGAAATCCTCAAACTCTTTTTTTTTTTACTTCCCAAATCCCAAACCAAGAGTCTATCCCCCCCCTTCTCAAATGGTCCAGCATCCATTCTCCATTGTCTATACCATCAATACCTAACTGCATTCGTCCAGGCTCTGATTTCTCTTTCTTCTTCCCCTTTCTCTTTTTCCCTTAACATGGTCTCATCATATAACCTAGGTTAGTCTCTAATTTGTGATCCTTCTGCCTCAGCCTCCCGAGTGATCCACCTCCTGAGTAATGGGATTATAAGAGTGTCTCACCATGCTTGGCTACATTACTGTCTTAATTAATTCAGGATGCTATCGTAAAAATACCATGGACTCAGTGGTATTTTCTTTTAGTTTGTCATGGTTCAAGAGAGTTCTGGGAAGTCCAAGATCAAGGTGCTGGTAGATTTTACTTTTACTGGGTGACTCCTTTCTGACTTGTAGCTGTTCTTCTTACTCATGTGACCTCGCATGGGGGAGAAGAGAGTCTTAAGTGTCTCTATCCTTATGAAGCCACTAATGTCTACCATGTGCTCTCTAACCTTTTGTCCGCATCTAAACCCCTTCTAAATTATTTCCCAAAGGCCCAACCGTCTGCTACCATTAGATCCTGGGTTAGGACTTTACTAGGGTTCTGGGGAGATGCATACATTCATAACAACTCCAGGGTCTTCTCTGTAGGGGGTGCTGATTGGCTTTAAAATTTGAACCCAAGGTTTTGAACCTGGAGTTTGGAGGTTGTCCCGACACTTCTGTTGATAATCTAAAAGGTCCTTCAACTTCCTGAAATACTTTTCAAAGCTCAGAGTGTGTGACTCTCACTAGTTTTCTCAATCACCAATTTTTGTATCCCAACATGAAGATCCCCTCCTGAAGACCCACCCTTGTCATGCCAGTCTTCTGGCTTGACTTTCTCCTTCTAAAGCCCTGTTGATTTGTGTGCATCATGCTGTTCTAGCCTTATTTTATTTTTGTTTACCAGTACTATTATTATTGTGTGTGTGTGTGTGTGTGTATGTATGTATGTATGTATGTATGTATGTATGCATGTATATGTGTGTGTGTGTAAATGCCATGACATGGCACATATGTGGAAATTAGAGGACAACTTTCAGGAGTTGGTTTCCTCCTTCTCACATGGGTTGTGGGCCATCAGGCTTGCTTGGTAAGCACCTTTATCTACTGAGCCATCATTCTGTCCCTCGGCCTCATTTTATGTTCCTCTCCTATCACCATCTTTGGTCTAGGTAGCCCCATCCTTTTATCATAGCCCCAACTCTTTTGCATTAGGAATAGATTTTGGGTGCTGGAATAGGATGAGGGGGGCTTTCACTAGAGTGCTCAAAGGTGTCTGCCTAGGGCAGTACAGGAGTTGAGAACATGTCAATGGATCCTTGTCTGGTCCTAAGGGGCAGAGTTTCACATTAGGCGAACTGTGGTCAGTGTGTTCTGGAGAAGAGCTCTAAGGATTTAGCAACTTCAATTATTTAGTCAAGGAAGTGGAGAAAAATAGTGGTTGGGCTGGTGTTCATGGCAGATGATGAAGAACTGAGGATTCAGATGCAGGCAGGAAAAACCAGCTCCCAAATGCAAATACAGAGATAAAGGATGATGCCCACAGGGCACCATTCTGGGTAAGCACCATGGAGACCAGAAGAAGGTAGCTGGTCAGTCACTAAACTCATTTATCTTCACCTCTGACTCATACCTAGCTAGACTCTATCCACTGGTCCGTATTTTAGCCCAGATCCTGAGGAAGGAAACAAAAGAGAGAGGGTTGGTAGTAGAGGAGTTGGACATTGGTCAGATTTTCAAGGTAGGGCCAGTTACAGGGGCCTGATAAGAGAATTCCATCCATCATAGAATAAAGAAGGAGAACAAATGGACTTCTTAGCTTGATAATATGATTAGAGTAGGACTAGCAGCAAGGCTGGGTCCCTGCCTTCATCCCAAAGAATAAGTTATTGATGGTTGGATTTCAGGCAGCATGGCTCTATTCTTGCTTTTGTACCTGGTCACTTTGTCCTAGATGTGGTTCACAGCACTCCGAGTATATTATTTCATTTGATCATTTAATCCTGTATACTGCATACTCATATTTTAAAAGAAGGAAACCAAGAAATGGAATGGAATGACCTTATCCAAGGTCACACATACATTTTATTAGTGGTGGAGCTGATATTGAACACTGTCTAGCCACTTTTGAGCAGGAGACCCCACTTATAGTCCTTAAATCTACCCCATATGCAGTTGCCAGGCTTATAGATTCAGCCTCAGGGTGCGCTTCAGCCATTAGGGCACGGCGAATGCTCAGACAACATTGCTGCCTTAGTGATATGATTTGTTTCCATTGCTCCACATTCTTTATTGCCTTTGCTGCCTCACTTCTACTTGCTACCCCACGTTCAACATTTACATCAAATATTGGAAAGGTAAAGACAGACTGGGGAATGTTTAGAGAAAAATAACAAAAATGAAAGAAAGGGATTGATATGTGTGGAAAAGATAAAAAGAGATATATTTACCTGTCCAGGCTGGGTGATAGCTAAAAAAGGATGTGAACACCCAAGAGGGCAAATGATGGGCTAGATCTATCTGTTTTTAGTTACTTTACAGCTCCAGCATCAATAGTTCTCTCTGTGTGTTCTTATGCTGAAATCCAACAAGGATTTATTGAGTGTAGGAGGCTTTGCTCTTAGATTCAATGTGTTTCCAGAGGCTTCGTCTTAAGTAGATCAGTTGCAAGGTAAAAACCCGAGGGCACCTTGCTGGTGCCTTCATCTGAATGGATGTGCTTTGGCAGTGGTGTTGCAAGTCATCAGATGAGTGGGGTGAGACAGCAAGATGTGACTTTTATGCCTGGAAGAGATCTTAAAATCAAATCATCTTCATTTTATAGATGTGAGACCCGAGGCTCCACGCACTCTTGTAAGCTGTGTCAAATCAAATGGTAGAGTTGGAGATGGAGAGGCAGGCAGATTTCCTGACTCAAAAGAGCCTGAAAGAGCCCAGATGAACCCAACAAGGATAGATGGAGGGATCCTTTGATTAACTTTTTGACCTTTGTGATTCAGCTCTAAGTCACACGAAAGTTCTTTCCTCATGGTACTTATTCATGTGAAGGACTGCTGATGAAGTCTACTGTAAATAGACTATCTTCTCCTGCATCCATACCCAACAAAACTAAAGTCAAAGGATGAAAACAACTTCCAACCAGAGTCTCTGATTCATGACCATGTCATGAACTATGACCACGAACACTCAGTGTAGCCCTGACATTTCTTCCTTCCCCTTCTCCTCTTTAATCTTTCTTTTTTTTCTATGTGTAGAGCTTTAGAACTATTACTACAAATTCTTTGACATTTCTTACATTGAGAGAGTGTTTATACTCACTTTCCTTGGCTCTGGGTAGGACTTCACTACTCAGTCAATGTACTTCCTCTGCCATGAGTAGAATACAGCAGAATGAACAATATGAGACTTCTGAAACCAGGTTAGAAAGGGCCACAAAGATTCTGCTGGTTTTTCTTCGGTTGTTGGGAGCTTTCAGTTTCTATGTGAACATACATATAAATGCAAGTATCGATAATTTATAGATGTGTAAATGCATGTGTAAACATGTTTGCTGTATACACATATACAAGTAAAATAAATACATGCACATGTGCATGTATACATGTAAATGGAGAGAAAGAGGGAGTGGGAGAGAATCTGAGGGGTTCCAATGTTGCTTTCCTAGTCCAAGACTAGAATTATGTCTGAAGAGCCCTTCAGGATGACATCCGCTCCACTACCATCTCACTGCCATCCTATGAGGGGCCCCTGAAAGAGCTCTTCCAGATTTATGGGCCACTGTTTTGGTGTAGTTTGCTATGTGGGCTAGAGGAAGACTATCCTCTAAAGTGTTATTGCACATCCTTTTTGCCCCCTTTCTTTTCTCAAATCTCTAGTGCTGTCTGCTGACTGCTGCCACTGTCACAATGCATTGAGAAAACAGAAGCGACCTATGAGACTCCTTCATCTTTCCATTTCCCCCTTCTAGCTTGCCTTCCTGCTGCAGTGAATGAGGGGGTGTGGTGTCCCTGACCCCACAGGACCTTCCTCTTAGGGAGGAGTCTTCATCTTATTTGGTTGGTTGGTTACTCCTGCATTGAACTTTGGACCTTGAGGTTGTGACAGGAAAACAAGGAAGGTTCAGAAACTCAAGGATCCAATGGCCGTCAAGGCTGTGCAAGTGCATCAGTGGTGGTGGTCATCTGCGGCAGCCTCGTCACCTTCAGTTCCTGTGTCATCATGATAGTGGCTCAGGGTTGCCTTGAACTGTGTTTCAGTTTTGGCTGGCCTCCCAGCCTCCTTGGGCGCTTATTAGCATTTAGTGTCTTAAGATAGATTTGCTCATCTGGGGAGATGGCTCAGTCAGTTAAGCGCTTGCTAACAAGCACGAGGACTTGAATTAAGACTCCCTAGCTTTTATATAAAAAGTTCAGTGTGGCAGAGCACATCTGTGATACCGGAGGCAGTAGAATCCCTGGGGGCTTGCTGGCTAGCAAGTGTAGCTAAATGGTGAACTCCATGTTCAGTGAGAGACCCTGTCTCAAGTGATACTGTAGAGAGTGATTGAAGAAGACAGCACCAACTTGTGTCCACATGCCCATATGTGCACTTGTGCCAGCACACTATGTACATGCACACACACATGCACACACACAAATAAACATGATACATTCTTTATCTACTTAATGTACCTAGAGTTTCTTTCTTGTTTTAAACCAAGAAAACTGATATGTTCAGCTACAGCATTCTCGGGCACATACCAAAAGTACCATACAGAGTACAGAGGGCACATACAGTGTACCTCAGGATAGATACTCCGTATCCTATGACTGAGATTCCTGCTCAGCCACATTCACTGCTGCACTATTCACTTAGCTAAGCATTGGAACCAACCTAGATGTCCATCAGCTGATGAACAGAGAATGAAAATGTAGTTCATATGTACAATGGAGTTTTTTTGCTCTGCATTTAAATGAAAATTTTAGAAAATGAATGGAGCTGGAAGATATTATACTGAGTGAGGTAACCTAGGCCGAGAGAGGCAGACAGACACTGTCTGCTTCTCTCTTATATTCATTCTCAGCGTTACACTTTTGGATTTCGGTGTTTAAATTGGAGTGTGTGTGGAGGCCAGGAAACCACAAAGAAGCCATAAGAACCAGTTAAGAGACCTTAAAGGTGAGAGAGTTAATAAAGCATATGTGATATGAAAACAGAGGAAGAAACACTAGGTGAGGAGAGGCTTAAAGGGGGATGGAGTTGTTAGAATCGGGGAAGATGGGAGTGGATTATCCAAAAAGCAGATAGAAAGCTTTATAAGGTAACAAGAAAGTATGCTTTTTTTCTTTTTTTTTTAAATTTTTTTAAAGATTTGTATATTTATTATATATAAGTACACTGTAGCTGTCTTCAGACACACCAGAAAAGGGCATCAGATCTCATTACAGATGGTTGTGAGCCACCATGTTGTTGCTGGGATTTGAACTCAGGACGTCTGGAAGAACAGTCAGTGCTCTTAACTGCAGAGTCATCTCTCCAGCCCCTGCTTTTTTTTTTTTTTCTCAAAACAGGGTATTATCATATAGCTCTGGCTGGCCTGGAACTTACTATGTAGATTAGACTGACCTTGAGCTCATGGATAGCTTTCTACCTCTATCTCCCGAGTGCTAGGATTAAAGGGCTTGAGATATGATGTCCGCACGGCTAGAGAATATAATTTAAGACAAGAGTTCGAATAGAGGTATTCTGCATGCTTGATTAATACTTCTTTCAGAAGCCACAGGTTCTAAAATGAAAACAATGGAGCCAGATATGGGATACTTCCCTATGAATTACTGGCTAGTTAGATTCCCAGAACAACACAGGCTATTACCATTGCTCTTGGTTGCATATTAGAAATTTGATGGTAAGAATCTATTGCTGGAGACATTGTATACTTTGCATACAGGGCACAGAAATCAAACTGGGCCTGAGGTGGAAGCTTCCCTCCTGCAGCTGGGTACTCATGGTGCTGGGAGGTGCTCGTAGGCTGGTGGAAAGAAAAGCTATTGATAGTCTTACTCAGCTGTGGATCTTGTGTGCTACAGTACGGACCTGTCAGACAATGTATGTTCACTGCCAGAATGGTGGCTAAATCTGAGAGGATAACGGGCCCTAGAGGAGACACCTATAGGTGATGTTTTGCTAAGAGGACATGGAGTCAAAGTACTCAGATTTCTACATATGTAAGCATACTTATGCTTATACCCATAGACTGGTACAGCTCCCAGCCTTGCTTAGAGACGCTTCATGTACTGGGTAGCAGTTGATGCAGAGACTTATAGCTGGCAAACATGCTGAAAATAATGACTATTAAGTGCTAAGTCCTAGATGGGATATCCATGGTGTGTCCCCCAAGGCCAGAGCATATTGTGGAAGAGGGCTGAAAAGATCGGAGGAGCCAGTGGTTGGGGATAGTGCTGTGTAATGCTGACTTCTGTGTATGACATGGACATTGAGATAATGAACACACAGTACATGTGGGTACGTGTACCACACACACGGACACTCAAAGATGTGGACGTAGGAGAATATTGGATTAGATGGGAAGGCAGGGGCCAGCAGGAGTGGAAGGGTGATAAGAGAGGACACAGTGGGGTGAATATGGTCGTGACACATCGTCTACATGTAACAAACAAACCCGCACCACCCAAGTATCCAGACAAAAATATCAAAACTGAGATGTAAATGTGATCGCTCATTCTACAAAAAGATTGGCCCATCTTCTGAAGATTTCTCTTAAAAATGCTTATTTTTGCAAAACATACAAAGAAAAAAAGCTGTTTGTAATTATCTTCAGTAACTTTTTTTTTTTTTGAGGGATTTCTCTGTGTAGCCCTAGGTGACTAGGCTTACCTCAAACTCACAGAGATCTTCCTGACTCTGCCTCTCAAGTTCTGGGATTATCAGCATACACTTTTAAAATAACTTTTAATGGATGGTTTCTATCAAATAACTAATATTAAAAATGTTGTTCTCATGGGTGTACTCTGAGCAGTCCACTTCTCCTCTAGTTCTCTGGGGAAAACCTCATTTCTCTCACCCCACACAGAAACAGTGCATGCTTTTCCTTAGATTTTTAAAAATGTGTTTTAAAACTTTAAAAATTCTTAGGTGTATGTGGATTCTGCTGTATGTACGTCTGTGTGCCACATGCTTGCCTGGTGCTTGCAGAGTTCCAAAGAAGGGGATGGATTTTCTGGAACTGGCAATGCAGATGCTTGTGAGTTGCCATGTGGGTGCCGGGAATCAAACGCTGGTCCTTTGAGAGAGGAGCAAGTGCTTTTAATGGTTGAGGCACTTCCCCAATTCCCACTCTTATCAAGTTTTAAATGTGTGTGTGTGTGTGTGTGTGTGTGTGTGTGTGTGTGTGTGAGGAACAGAAACCTGCTATGTAGAACTGGTTAACTTCAAGCTTGCAATCTGTCTTCATGAGATTCCTCAAACAGCATCATTTTTCTCATCCATAATTTAATCAAATATAAATACAAAGGAAAGGGTAAATGGAGACTATCATCTCCCTCCGTTGTTGTTAAAGGCTATGTTGAAGTAAGATGGTGGGCACACCACGAAGCTTGATGGCATATGTTCAGAGGTGGGTACTCAATCCCAGGGTAGGCTGACCATGATGGGTTTCCCTTCAGAACTGCCGAGTGAAGAAGCTACTAGGGGAAGAAAGGGCTCCTGTCTGCTGTGATCCTGTTATCACCTATATGACTATATATAAATTGAATGCCCCATCAATCATCCAGCCATTGTCTTTAGCCTGTAATTGCGCTCATGCACTGTAAATGGGGATATAGCATTCTTGGGGGTAATTTGATCATAGCTATCAAAATTGAACATGCACAGTTCCTTTGATCCAGCAACTATGCCACAGGCGACTGCTCTCTATCAAGAATAAAGGGGACTTGACTAGTTGGTCACATCCAACTGTTCTTCCTCAATCACCAGACGCACACGCATCACACGCATAAAGAGACGGGAAAGGGTCACAGTTACTGCTACCCAGGCTCCCTCCATTCAACACACTTTAGTAGGGAGGAAGTGCCCTCTCATCCTGAAGAGGGAAGACAATAAGCTTATAATCAAACATACAAAAGTAAAATTTCTATTGTGACAAGTCCTACAAGTGGGAGTTTACTGTAATTGACTTAATCATTTATAAATGAGCATCTGAGCTGTCTCTCCTTCCTCTTTCCCCCAAATGGGGATCTGATAGTATAAAAAGGCAATGGTAAACATCTTGGGACATTGATCTAGAGACGTATTTGTCAACTCACTAGTGATAGGCAAATCTCCTGTGGCATAGTTGCTGGATCAAAGGAATTGTGCACGTTCAATTTTGATAGCTATGATCAAATTACTCACAAGAATGCTACACCCCCATTTACAGTGCATGAGAGCAATTACATGCTAAAGCCAATGGCTGGATGATTGATGGGGCATTCAATTTATATATAGTCATATAGGTGATAACAGGATCTTATTTAACCTCATTCCTATGGAAAAAGTAATCTGATTTTTAGTTCACAAATGATACTGAAGGCAAACACAGTTCAATTACCCTAGGTCACAGAGATGTAAAAGTCAGAGACAGTTGAGACCCTTGGCAGTCTTGTTCTTCTGGTTCTGTTCAGACACTTAGACGTCATAGTGCTGCACTGTAAAAGGCTGCAGAGAGGGAAAGCTGGTAATAAAATGGTGGTTCTATAGGGTGTGTTCATCCTCTGGAGAAAGGCTCTGCTTTCATACAAATGCTCCTTATGATACAGAGTGTGGAAGCATTGCTAACACTGTGTGCCTGCTTTAAGAAGAACTGCTAAATAATGTGTTTTCCAAAGATTTGCATGAAACATCAGCTGGGTTTTGATGCTTGCTGGTTGTTTAAAATGTTTATTCATGTTGAACAATGTTTATTTATTGAAAGTAGCATCTATTTAAATCAAATTATCTCCATAGCTGAATAGTTATATGAATGCTTTATTGAATATTCCTAAACATTTGCCTAAACCACAAACAATTTATTCACAGTTATAAATGTTCACTTCTTTAGAGAAAAAAAACATTGCTTAAAAGGAACTAAAGCAAATTGACATTTCTGCACTTTGTGAACATCTGCAATGCTTTCTGCATGTTAGCCATCAGATATTCCTGTGTTAGAAAGTGGCTAGATATTCTAATTATTTATGTTTAATAAAATATTAAAGATTCACATAACTTCTCTTTTATAGTGTCATATAACAGTAGTAGCTCTTGGCGTTGGGGCAGGTCAATAGATAGGTTTTGAGATTTTTCAAGTGTCTCAACATTACACAGGCATTTAATTAGCTGAAACCCCATTTATTTCACTGTGCACTACAGCACCATGAAATCAACAGATACCAGTATGAGCCATGCCAAAAAAAAAAAAAAAAAAAAAAAAAAAAAAAAAAAAAAAAAAAAAAAGCCATAACCAAAATGATGTAAGGCTTTACAGTTTTCTTCGATGTCCTGATGGTGCTCAGGGATCGGATTTGGAAAGTTCAGATATCCATAAAGGATCCTTGATTCCTGATGCATGTCCTCCACCTATCACTCATCTTGCTTAGAGGTTGAGTTGCCTGGAAGTCTGGAGAGCCATCAGGAATGCTCAATGCTCTCATCTGTAGGCCTGGGTACCAGGGGAGAGTGAGTACCTGGGTCATGTTCAATAGATGATGACCTCCAGTCCCCTTTCGTCCTCCTGGCTGTGATTCTGTGACCCTAAAATCATTGAGTACAAAGAGGAAGAAGGGCTGCGGTACTCCTTCTCTTTCTGCCTGAGCCAGTTGTTATTATTGGCATCACTGTTGTTTGAATTCTGGGGATTGAATCTATGTTGTCATAGTGTTCTAGGCAAGTGCTCTACCACTGAGCCACATTTCCACTCCCAACTATATTTGCTTGTGTTGTCTCAGTGAACACCATTCTTGTCCTCCTCCTCCTTCTCCTCCTCCTCCTAGTCCTCCTCCTCCTCCTCCCTCCTCCTCCTCCTCCACACCACTACCACCAC
>NW_022196912.1:83944150-83946089 GCF_008632895.1 Mastomys coucha | reverse complement strand
ATCATCATCATCATCATCATCATCATCATCATCATCATCATCATCATCATCATCATCATCATCAATCTTTGAGACAGCCTCTCACTATGCAGCCTGGAATTCTTTGTGTAGAATGAGTTGGCCTTAAACTCACAGAAATCTTCTTGCTTCTGTCTCCTGAGTGCTGGGATTAAAGTCATGCACCACCATGCCTTGTTTTTTTAATCCAGTGGGGTGCCAAGATTCAAGGAATACCTGCACAGACACATTTATTCATAATGTTTTACCAGTTCTGTGGGCACTCTTTAGTTCAACCAAGTTAATGCAGTTGCTTTTTAAGACTCCCAGTGTGTTGCTCCAGCAGCAGGAGAAAGCTTGACACATGTAATGTATGGTATATAGCAAACATCTTCAGATATCCTCTTGTGAGCATCCACATTGTCACCCAGCAATTCCCTTCCCACCAAACACATTCACACCCCTCTCTCCATGACTCAGAGTCTGTGCATTAATCTTTTTGAAGTGTACTATCAAGAACTTTCACGCTTTTTTAAAAACAAAAGCAACTTCAACTTGTCAGCAAAAATGAAAAAGATGTTTCTCCCACATACTTTTACTTTGACACAATATTTACAACATTACATTATTGCTATTTGACAACCCTGCCCCAAACTCAAAGCAGATACGAGGAAGAAATAAGGAACTCTGTGTTCTCTAAAGACAACAGCTTGATTGCAAGGCTCTATGTGACACTGTCTTCTGCCTGGGCTCTTAGAAAAGAGGTGTCCCATGTGTTGAATGCTTCCTACACATTTTTACACCAAACACAAAGTCATTGCGCAGAACAGTGAAACCCCTCCTAAAAAAACCTACTCAGGATATTCTAAGTTTTTACATAATGGTTAAAAATAATTACATTAAAAACATTAAAGATAAGTAAGTAATATAAGCATTGAATATTTTGTTGGAATGAGGATGGAGCGATGTGAAGATCACACACTGTTCTTGCAGAGGACCATGGCTTGGTTCCCAGCACCAGCTTGGTGGCTCACTGAAACACGAGTTCCAAAGGATTCAATGCCTTTTTCTGACCTCTGTGGGCACTGCATACATGTGATGCACTTATAATACAGGCGGAACATTCATACATGTAAAGTAAAATGTATGAAGAAAAGACTATTTTAGGGCTAAGTGAGACGGCTCAGTGGTTGACAGTACCTGTCACTCCTGCAGGGGGTGTGGGTTTGATTCCCAGCATGGTGATTCAAACCTTCTGTCACTCCAGTAACCAGGCGATTTAATACCCTCTTATGCTCTCTGAGGGCACGCACATGGTATGCATATAAACATGCAGACAAAACAGTCATGCACAGAAAATAAAGGTAAATTAATCATAAAAAAGATTTTTTTGGGGGAAAGAAAACTAAAGTCATTAACATAGGGTATACTTTTGAAGTTCAGAGATGGGTACTTTTCAGATAACTCATTTGCTTGAGCTAAGTTGTTTTTGACTGCTTTTTTTTTTTTTTTTTTTTTTATTTGTGGTTTTTGAAGGGTTGTTTGAGATGTTGGGGATTGAGCCCATAGCCTTGCACATGCTAAGCATGCTTTGTATCCTGAGCACAGTTCTGTCCCTGGCTGTTTGTTCGACAACTAAGAAATGACTCTGCTGGGGGGTTTCTTTGGTTTCATGCAATAAAACCAGAGAGCCAGGCAGTGATGACACAAGCCTTTAATCACAGCACTCAGGAGGCATAGGCAGGTGGATCTCTGATCTCTGAGTTTGAGGCTAACCTGGTCTACAGAGTTCCAAGACAGACAGGGCTACACAGAGAAACCCTGTCTTGAAACATCTCCCCACAAACAAAACCCCCATAAAAGTCAAAAGACAAAAAGACCAAAAAACCAAACCAAACCAAACCACCACCACCACCATCACCGCCACCACCACCACCACCAC
>NW_022196912.1:83942690-83943356 GCF_008632895.1 Mastomys coucha | reverse complement strand
ACCACCACCACCACCACCATCACCACCACCACCCAGACTAAGTTATCTATACACATTAGGATTTAATGTTAGTATAGAACTGGAAATCTAAAGGTAGGCAGACCACAGCTGAAGTGTGGCTGGAGGAAATGCAGGCTTCTACCTTTCTGCTCCAACATCTGAAGCATGTTTACACTATCAGATGATAACTGCAGACCCTCCAGGCTTTGGAGTTGAGAGAGGAAAGGAAAAAAAAGGTAAAGAAGATGGCTGCCAATCTGTTCTCTTTCATCAGAAAGGGACAGTTTTCCTGGGTATATATCTCATAGTCTAGAATTCTGTTCTTCTGCCTTTAAGGAAACCCAGCCTTACACTGCTTTACTGCTCAAAGAAAAATTAGGTAGGAAGAAGTAGGGAGGAGACCTATCTGGGCTGAGTGGTCAGGGGCTTGTTAGAAAAACTTACTACAAAGAATGAATAAGAAAAAACAACATGTTTGCTCTTAAATTTCAAACTCTCCCCTGCTCTTAGGAAATAGCTATGTGTGTGTGTATATGTGTGTGTATGTGTGTGTGTGTAAATGTGTGTGTGTATGTGTGTGTGTATGTGTGTGTGTGTATATGTGTGTGTGTATGTGTGTGTGTGTATGTGTGTGTGTATATGTGTGTGTGTATGTGTGTGTGTATG
>NW_022196912.1:83938037-83942643 GCF_008632895.1 Mastomys coucha | reverse complement strand
GTGTGTGTGTGTATGTGTGTGTGTATGTGTGTGTATGTGTGTGTATGTGTGTGTATGTGTGTGTATATACATATATATATGTGTATATATATATATATCTCATATGGCAAAGGCAAAAACCCTTAGCACAAATGTACTGATTACTAAGAGTGAAAATAAGCAGACACTTCTTTTTTTTTTAATTAGATATTGTCTTTATTTACATGTCATATTATTTCTCTGCCACACAGACTTTGTGTGACAGCAGTATTTGAGGCAAAAGCTTCATGGAAGCCAGTCTCCTGCCCCTACATTGTCTCCTGGCACCCCTAACTCAGAGGCAGCCCAGATAATGTCCTTGCAAACTCGCGTGCTAGGTGCCCAAGATATGATTTACTAATAGCTAGACAAAATTGGACATTGCTCTCTGACCTTCACCAATGTTCCAACATCTTAGCCAAACCCTGGCCTGGAATTTCGTAAAGAATGTTACCCATCCAGACTAATTGCCTCCGGCATTGTGGGTAGGGCATGGAAGTTTACAGAATGGGAGACTTATCCCAGGGCAAGGTCATAGAAGCAGGGGGAGGGAGGATGGGATAGGGGGTTTCCGGAGGGGAAAATGGGAGGAAAGGGATAACATTTGAAATGTAATACCCTAAAATAAATTTTGGGGTGACGAGCGGACAAGGGGTGCACTAGTAATCTTTAATATTGGTTGTCCACTTTAAGGGATCTCTAATTACCAACTAGACAAGCCACTGGGAGTGTCTGAGGGATTAGATAGAAGAGGTTAGTTGAGTGAGAAGACTTAGCCTAAACACGGGTGTCTCTCTTCCATGGACTACATAAAAAAGAACAAAGCAAGGGTTTGTCATCCTTTGTTTCCTGACTGTGGAAACGATGTGACTAGCTTCCTGCTTCTGCTGCCAAGCTTTCCCTGTCAAGATGGACAGTATCCTCTGGAACGTGTCAGCCAAAGCCAAACCCTTCCTTAAAAGACAGAAATTGGCTATTATGTACTTATCTAATTCTCTTACCGTGTGTGTGTGTGTGTGTGTGTGTGTGTGTGTGTGTGTGTGTGTTCATGCACAAGCCTTGGTGTTCATGTGGAGGTTGGAGACAGCCTGCAGGGGTTGGGTCTCTCATCTACTATGTGGGTCCCATGGATCCAGCTCAGGCTATCAGGCTTGGTGGACACCTTCATCTGCTAAACAATCTTTTATTTTCCTCTTTAAATGGATTCTGTCAGGCATTTTTTTTGCACTAATGAGACAATAAGTAATACAAATATATCATTTTTTTTGCATCTGTATCTTGTTCTGTTTTTCTGGAGAGTTACGACTGTGTACCTTTTTGCCAAACATAATCTGAAGTGACTGGGAGAGTCTCTTAGTTTCTTACTGGCATTTGGGAGCAGGGAAGCAATACAATGCTCATGATGCCTTTTCCTGGAAAGCTTTACTTTCATTGTAACACTCTGTTTCTCTCTGCCATACTCCTCTGAGCCTTGTCCACTTCTGATCATCTTTCATCCATGTCTGCCTCTAGCACTGCCTCATGTTCTTAGTTTTTCCCGAGTCTCTCCTTCTCATCATGATGACTAACTAGGTTGTGGAGTCTAGTCCCAATGGATACATCTACAATATGGTCCCCACATCTAAGGCCCAGGGAATATTGTAGAAGAAGAGGTGAAAGGAGCCAGAGGATGTGGGAGTTTGCTGTGAGATTGGGTCTCCTAGGAATGTCAGAAGTGACACCCATAAATTCTCACCGACATGACCGCCCAAGCATGAGCAGAGCAAAGAAGATACTGACAAACACATCAAACTGGATGGGGAAAACCCATGAGGCCTCAACACACAAGGGACAGGTAACTAAGGAGAGCTGGGAGTGGGGAAGGTGGTCTTCCCCAGGGAAGAGTGGACCAATTGATTGTCTGATGCCAAATGGTCAGCCCTGAGAACATACAGACAAGAACATTATATAGGCTTAACAGGCTATATTTATGAATATATATCACACACACATGTATGCATGCAATAATAAGTGAAACAGGCTATAAATTTGAAAGGTGAGTGGAGAGGGGTATATAGAAAGGTATGGGGGCAGAAAGGAAGAAATGTTATAATTTCAAAAATAATAAAGCCCAAACTATTTAAAGAAACTATGACTAGGTTTAAAGGTGTCCCTGCCCTTGCAATAGCCCCTGACCATGCTCCTGGGTGCAGCCCAAATGATACTCATCAGTCTATATATGATTAAAAACAAGATCTAAATAGAAAGGGGACAGGGTGGAGGAGAAGGGACTTAGTGGGGAGGGGGCGAAGGGTGAGAGGGTAATGCAGGGTGAGTGTGGTGAAGAAACCTAATTTACACATATGAAAAGTCATAGTGAAGCCCACTATATAATTAATATGCAATAATAGTAATAAAATATTAATAAAAGGAAAACTGTCCTGCCCCTCTCCATGTGGGTGGAAGGACCGTGCAGCTGGCCTGCACCATCTCTCATTCTCACTATGAGGCCTTTCCATCGGCAGGGAGTTACTCTTGTCCCTACCTGCAACTTTAGGCTTCTTCTCTCTTAGGGTAGTGACTCTTTCTGTTGGATAGTTTAGGGATTCACTATAGACTGATGTTGTGGCAAGTAACCACAAAATTGGTGGCTTTAAAAACCAAACCAAAAATATAGTTTCTTGACATTAGAGAGTCCAGGAATCTAAGTTATGTCACGGGACTCTAAAGAAGGGACAGGCATGACTGACATTCCTTCAGAATGTCTTTGTTCCAGCTTATGATGGCTTGTAGCACTTCTTGGGTTGTGGCCTCATCCCATACATCTGTTTCTGTGACCACACTTTCTTTTTACCTATGTACGTCAGATGATCTGCCTCTTATTGCTACTTGCCATTCATTCTAGGCACACAGAGATTGCCAAGCCTGCAAAGCCTTTGTCATATACGATGCCATTTACTGGTTCCACAGATTTGGACCTGATGCCTTTGAATGTTGTCATTCAACCTTCTGGCAGATAAAATGTGTGACCGGATGCCGTTCCCTCAGAGGCAGGGACCTCCGCCCACTGGGATGCCTGTCCTGGACAGGCCTGGGGCAGAGCATGGATCCTCTCCCTGATATTAGGGTGCCTTTTACCTTCTGCTGGCCAGTGACATGCTAGCAGAAGCAACTCAAGTTTGATCTTTCTGCTATCTGAGGCTCTGACTTTTAAGTAAAGCCACAGCTAGCAGCAATGGCAGATTAGAGGATTTTGGTTAATTTCCTCAGCCCTGAGAGGTAAACTGAAGGGAGTGGGTTGGTGTCAGGTGTCACTATGTCTCTTCATTTTTTGTTTGTTTATATGAGTACACTATAGGTGTGTTCAGATACACCAGAAAAGGGCATTGGATCCCATTGTAGATGGTTGTGAGCCACCATATAGTTGCTGGGAACTGAACTCAGGACTTCAAGAAGAGCAGACAGTGCTCTTAACTGCTGAGCTAACTCTCCAGCTCACTGTTAAAGAGAAATGTACTGGAAATTTGAGAGTCAATTCCCTCCCTCTACCTCATGGGTCCTGGGCATGGGATGCAGGTGGCTGGACTCTGTCTGTGGCAAGCATCCCTATTGGTATAGCTTTCATGTTGGCTAAAAAATGTACTGTATTCTCTCTTCAACTTCAGAACTTCTCTTTTGCCCTGGATTTTGAGGACAGCAGAGTTCTGACTACGGAGGGGCTCAGAGCCCTCACCCTAACTCTGAAGTCCTTACTGGTCAACTGTGGAGCAAAATTAGACTACTTGGGGCTCTGGGACCCCTAGTTTTTCACTGCCTGGAGACCTCAGGAGGGAGGAGCACACCATAAACTGCTCAGTTGAGCTGGACTGTAGCTCAACACAGTACCTTTTAGCTCAGTGCTATGTGGGACCCTGGAGGGACTTGGGGTTCCAAGCCTTCCTTGAGGTCTGTTGTGTCTTGTTAACAGCCTCGGGGACTACGATGTCTTCATCACCATCTCTGAAGTTTGCCTGTGCTCTTTGCTACTGATAAGGTTTAGAGAGAGAGAGAGAGAAAGAGAGAAAGAGAGAGAGAGAGAGAGAGAGAGAGAGAGAGAGAGAGAGAGTAATTTAACAAGGGTTACTGGCTTTATTCCCAAGGGGCTTTTAAAATTAGGTTGTCATCAAACAAGGCAGGGTTCTGACATTCAGAAAAGGGTTAGAGCTGTGGTTAGATCCCAACTTTGAGTCACTGAGGACATAAAGAGAAACTTTCCTGTATCCAATTAGCATTTACATTTGAATTAATCAATTTGGCTCACAGCATGAAGAATGTCCCCATCACTGTACCTTTTCCAAACAGTAACCTCTCAAAACTTTTGTTACCAGTACTATTTTTTTTTTGTTGTTTAGTCTTTTTCAAGACAGGGTTTCTCTGTGTAGCCAGGGTTTCTCTGTGTAGCCGTGGCTGTCCTGGAACTCACTCTGTAGACTAGGCTGGCCTCGAACTCAGAAATCCGTCTGCCTCTGCATCCCAAGTGCTGGGATTAAAGGCGTGCGCCACCACTGCCTAGCAGTTACCACTATATTCCTTCCCCAGTGAAGGAGTTAGAGGAAGGACCAATGGAGCT
>NW_022196912.1:83936101-83937508 GCF_008632895.1 Mastomys coucha | reverse complement strand
CTCCAGCTTCTTGTCCCACCCCTTGGCTTCTTGCCCTGTGTTAGTCCTAAAGCCCAGACATGGGCTGCTCTGTGCTCTCCCTCTTCCTTCCTGCCTGGGAAGTCACTTAATCCATTGCCCTCGGGCTAAGTTTATCTTGTAGTTAATATCCCTTGATTCATTACACAGAATACCCAAATATTGTCTTTTGAGGGCGGCCGCATCTTTTCATGTGTATCCTTTTTGGATTAATTATGGTCAATCACTACCCTACTACAGGCTAGACACGGTTTTCGCTTGAGAAATGTTAACAAGCGAGGGCACCGTGAACGGTATATGAACTGCAACTGCTCTCAGGCTGTGATCCTGGGAGACCCGGTGCTTTACCTCTGACAACAGATAATAACCACAATAAATAAGTGAACAGAAAGGGTTATCTCTGTTTTAAGTTCTCCCACTCTGGTTCTTAAATCATCAACATCTGCTACTGCAAGAAAACTGTGCAGTCGGTGACAGACAAAGGAGCCAGTGTGTGTCGGTGAGACTGAAACTCCTAAACTGGTTTGAAATTGTGCACCGGTTCTCCTGTGGACCCAGGTACGCAACCTGGTGGTCATAACAGGACCCTTTAAAGAGTCCGAAGTTGAGGTGACAAACTACTCAGCTGATGTGCATCAGGGAAGCCCTTCTAAAATTAGATCAGACCTAGGTGAGGTGGAGTCAGAGCTCAGAATCCAGAGGGTAACACTAAATTGAGAAACCAACCAACCAACTAACCAATCAAGTTCTTACAGCCACATTTTGTCCTGGGGATTGGGAATTCTTCTTTTCTTTTCTTTCTTTCTTTCTTTCTTTTTTCTTTGCAGTGTTCATCTTTTTTATTTTTTTTAAATTTTTTAAAGTTTTATTGCATTATAATGAGAAAAGTTACGTGATTTCAATTTATCTGAACTTGTTAACATTTAAAAACATATTTTAAGTAAATAGAATTAAATCACAATCTTGTTTTCCTTTTATGCCCCAACTCCTCCCAGAGACTCCCCTACAATACCTAGTACAATACCTACAATATCTTTTTTTGTCATATTCTTTAAAATTTATAAAATATTTTAACAATAAAAATGAGTATTATAAAAGTTGTTTGATATAAAACAACAATCAATTTAACAGTCTTATGTAGATGCTCGTCTACGGCAATACTGAAAATACATACGTTTTTCTCAATATAAACTTTAAATAGGGAGTTCTTATTTTCATGTCCTCTGTTTTGTGGGCCATAAGCATGAAGCAGTATCTGGATGTTTTTCAAGGTCTTTTATTTGGTAAGTTTTTTACTTTATTGGTAAAATGAAGTTCATGGGGTGAGAATTAGAAAAAGATGTCAGGGTAGAGCTGAGGGTGCTGGACCCTGTTTGTGGTTTTTTTTAT
>NW_022196912.1:83922033-83936091 GCF_008632895.1 Mastomys coucha | reverse complement strand
GGCTGACATTTGTCTTCCACTTTCCCATCTTTGAGAATTGTGAGGCTACATGACTGCCTTTAAATGAATCAAATTTAACATGGAAAGCAACCCATAAGCTTCTTAAAGCCAACTGTTAGCATTCAATCACGTGGCTGTCTTTAGACATTCAATTTATCCTAAGAACAGAGGTAATTGTTCAGCCCAGCTCAGCATAAGTGATAGAATCTTAATGTTAATGTTTATTGAACATCTATTTCTGTGCTGGGAAATGTACATCTATTTTAAAGATGACCTTCAGTCCCTACCGTCATGGACCAAAGTGCTGAGCAGGGCAGGTGCATGGCCGTTCATAACAGGTGCATGTGGAACTTAACGGATGACCCGGCCACTCCATCATCTGCATTGGGAAAGGTCCATGCGATTCCAACTTCCTGTTGGAGTCACAGAGGCTCGGAGGCCTCTCTAAATTTGGTGCTTGCTAGCTCCTGGATAGCTACCACTTGGCTCATTTGAATACCTGTAATTGTTAAGTAAACTATTTGTATTGTTTTTTCAAGGTTGGCTTTGAACTTAGCCAACTGAGATATATATAACTTAGCCAACTGAGATATATATATATATATATATATATATATATATATATATATATATATATATATAAACTGAGATAGCCTTTACATCCCGAGTGTTGGGATTATAGGTGTGCATTAGCTCCTAGGGTTTCCGTTGTGATGAGTCAAAGCCCTAGTTCCTACACAGGTGTAGATGGCATAGTGGCTTTGAAGTGGTTGCAAATGATAGTTTTCACCTCAAGATGGCGCTCTTGGCGTCCCTGGCCCTTGCTTCATTTTCTGTATTGCACAGAAATGTATTTCACTATATACATTATTTTACAATTTATAGATTTATTGTCACTTTTTTTTGGCAACTCTATTGCATATTTTACCCTTCCAAAAGTTATGTGTCTCTTTTGGGCCTGACAAAACATTACCTTGCCATTGTCCTCAGGGTGTAAATTGTGGTCTTGGCTCTTTCTTTTTATGACCTGTACTCCTGATAAATGCATCTGCTGGAAATTATCAAAACACCTGTCTTCTAAAGAGATCCCCAGGGAGAGGACAGTCCACATTTATTCAATTCGGCTGTTGCCTAAACATAATAGGATCTCTTGAGTTTGCCGTCAGAACTAGCATGAAGTACGTGTATTTAAAAATCCAGTCTCATTGCATTATGGTCATTTGGATGAAAAAGTAGTTTTAATAAGCTCCACTGTTCACATTATTTACACATTTTTGTGACTTCCATCTCACTGTTCTCAGTTGTGAAAATCTTTAAGGGAAAACAAACGGTACTACTTAGGACAAAGGACAGCGCCTCCGGGCGGGCGGCTTTAAGCTAGAATCTCCACAGAGTTTTGCATGTCAGCATTGCCTGAAAGGCTTGCAGGTGCGCTGGTGGGCTACTTTGAAGGTACCTGTCTGATACACAGACACACGCACACACGCATGCACACACGCACGCACGCACGTGCAGGTCCACCATAGATGAGGAGGCACAGGGGCACTGCATAAACCAGGGGTGTTGGGTTGCAGCATAGAGTCAAGGCCAGAAAGGAAGTCAAGGAGGAGAAGCACAGCACTTGATTATTGGGAAGTGTGGCTTTGGGGGGAAGGAGACACAGAAGAGCTGATGGAGTGGAGAAACATAGTCCCTCGTAGGATTAAGGCTCTGGGGATAGTGACAGGCCACTATCATTTATGGTGAACCTGTGTGTGTTCACCATACACACAGGTTCATCATATACACAGGAAGCACTGTGCCTTGTCCTTTGTCCCTTGTCCTAAGTAGTACCATTTGTTTTGAATAAATGGTGTTTTAAATAAAAATGGTTCCCATAGACACACAGGGAGAGGCAGCACTAGAACAGGTGGCCTTGTGGGAATAGGTGTGGCCTTGTGGGAGGAAGTGTATCACTGGAGCTGGACTTTGAGTTTTCAGAATCCCAAGCCAGACTAAGTGGCTCTCTCTACTTCTGCTGCCTGCTAATCTGGTTGTAGAACTCTCAGCCCCTTCTCCAGCATCACATTGCCTATGTGCCACCAGGTCTCTTGCCATGACGACGATAGACTAAACCTCTGAAATGGTAAGCCAGCCCCAGTTAAATGTTGTCCTTTATAAGAGTTGCCTTGGTCATGGTGTCTCTTCACAACGATAGAAACCCTAAGACACTAACACACCTGCCAATTTGCACACGTGTGGTGTTCATTTGAACATATTAAAATTGGTTGAAGAGCTTAAATGGAAGGGATTATGTAGCCCTATAAGAAAACCAATTGAAAGAATAACTTCAATAAGGGCTATTGTTTGTCGTTCTCTCAGTTACTGTCCTATTGCTATGAAGAGACACCTCAATCAAGGCAACTTATAAAAGGGAGGATTTAACTGGGGGCTTGTTTACAGTTTCAGAGGTTAGTCCATGGTCCTCATGATGGGGATTGCGCTGACAGGCGTACAGGCAGGCAGGGCACTGGAACAGTAGCTGAGAGCTTAAATTTCAAGCCACAGGCAGGTAGGGGAGAGAGACTGGGCCTGGGATGGGACTTTTGAAGCCTCAGAGGATTTCCCCCTTACTCCCGACCCCAAACTTCCCCCAACAAGGCCACACCTTCTAAACCTCACAAACAATCCACCGACTGGGAAACAAACATTCAAATCGGTGAGCCTTTGGGGGCCATCCTCATTCAAACCACCACACTCATTAAAAGAAACGAATCTTAGGCATCAAATCTGAATTGAAAAAAAAAAAAATAGACTCGACTTTTCCGGTGAAGTCACTTGGGAACCTCCTGGCTTTGCAGAGCTCCTAAGTCAATAATGGAGGCCACTTAGGATGTCATGAAATCTTTGAGCCAAAAGGGGAAAACTTTATATTTAGGAACTGCTGCCATTTAGTGAAACAAAAGCACTTGTTTTCCCAGTATTTTCAGATATGGTTATGAAATTATATGACAAAACTGAATAACTACAGCTGTTGTAAAAATTACTGGGCTTTATATTGGAATCACTGTAGACTGACATGCCAGTCTAGGAAGTCACAAAGAGAGAGACTCCGGAACACATTTTGTCTGATTTGTCTCCAAGATCACGTTTATAGAAGAGCGGCACACGGTAAGGATGTGGCCCAGCCGCTCTCCCTCAGATTTTCCCAGCTTTGCCTTCTCTGTTCTAATTTATGGCCCTGTATCTAGTTCCAAGCACTTCCCCACTCTTCACAATCTAAGGCTATACAATCAGTGATCTTCAGCATGTCACAGTTGTGCAACAGTTACCACGATCTGATTCTTGTTCATTGAAAATTTAGGCCATGTGTAGGTTTATGCAGCCTCAACTGGAGTCAAGATACTAAACATTTATATTGAGTAGGCCTGTGCAACCTCAATCGTGGTCAAGATACTAAATGTTTATATTGAGCTGTTGCCTTTTTATGACCACTTTTGTCTTCCTTCCATCCATCCCAAACCCTACTCCCATGGATCACCACAGCATCTTTGTTAGTTCTTGAGAACTGAACTTGGACCGATTATTAAGGAGAGCCACTTAGGAGTCTTTGTCTTTCATTGGCTCTGGTCTTTCTACAGCTCTGCGTTCACTCTTTTTCAACAGTCTGCTGCTGAGTACCCCTGACCCTGTAAACCGCCCTCCTAGGCTTTAGTGATAGGCGGTGAAGGAGGTCGACCGTGTGTGGTGATGTCACACACAGACCTAAAGTTTAATTCCTGGTTTGCAGCTCAGGGAGTCAGGTCTGGCAGTCCATCTAGGTGTTTGCATAACACCATGGACAATTACCAGGTATAACTGGCTTAAAACATTGTAATTGACTTTTGACTACTCTACACGCCCCATTAGACTAAGCACCAGGAGGTCAGGTCTTGTATTTTAATGCTTAGCTTAGCACCTATATCAACAACAATGGCAACATTATATAGCACTTATTGAGCACCTAGTGTATATATAGTAGGTTGTATTTCACTCATCCTATGATGTCGCCTCTCATATTTTCTATAAGCTATCATCTTCACTTATTTTATAGAAAGAAATGGGTGCTTTCAAATCTAGCCACTTGTCTATAGTTGCTTGGCAAACAGGTAAATAAACTAGGTTTTTCTGGCTTCATTATTAGCATTGTTTGTAGGCTAAGATTTTTCAAAACCCACTTTAATTAGGGTTCTTAAATGTTTCAGCCTCCTTTCTAGCACACCTACCAGAAGTAGGGGAAAAGAAAGGTTAATAGGAAACAGGGATATGGATCTGTTTAGAAGTAGTTCTTTGGGGGCAATTCCATTCTTCATTATCAGGATATCAACAGTCCAGTCCAAAACATCAAACACGAATCAGTAGTGACAGTCCAGTCCAACAGGCAAACCCCAAACATAAACCAGTAGCAGCGGCTTTATCCACAAGAAACCACAAGGCTCCACAAAAGTGGCAAGAGGCAGCTAGAACACCACAAAGCACGTTTTTATCTATGAAGTCACAACAAGTGAAGATCAGTGAAGACCAGCAAAGTGTTGTAAGGTGAGACAATGCCAGAGCATCCTTTCACTCTCTCTGGGGTTACATCTATATTCTTTCTAAATATCACGTGGCCTCTCAAGTGTTGCTCCAGCAAAACATCACATACCTTTTCACAAGACAGCTTCCAGTAAAATACCACGGGTCTGCTCTCAGCAGAGCATCCTCTCATGAGGCAGCTTCCAGAAAAACATCACACGACACAACCGAGTCTCCAAAGAAATCAGAAATTTCCACTTCAATTGTTCTTACAAACTTCCCTTGCGGCTGTGGTGGGGGCAGAACTATTTCTCTGGGGAGCTGAAATTGGCCTTCAGTGTCTCACAGTTAAAGCACACTGCTTCAATTAGCAATCCAAAGTTTTGTCAGTATTTTGTTAGAAATCATTTTTTTTTTAAAAAAGATACTCATCTTCTAGACCCAGGCTGGTTTGGAACTCAATATATAGCCGAGGCTGATTTTGAGCTCTATAAAATTCTCTTGCTTCAGTTTTTCAAATGCTGAAATTACAAGCATGAATCAAAATGCCTGGCTTAAAAAAACTTTTTTTTTTCTGTTAAAAGTATAATTTTTAACTAGTTGTCTGTATTTTATCTTTTTTTATTGCTTATTTTTCTATCTATCTATCTATCTATCTATCTATCTATCTATCTTTATTTGTGTGTCTTTACATGTAGTCATGCATATGCCACGGTACAAACACACACACACACACACACACACACACACACACACACAGAACTCAGGACAACTTGGAGGGAGTCTGTTATCACCTTCTACCACGTGGGACTTGGGCTGGGATACCAAACACATGTTGTCAGACATGTCAGTAAATTTAGCATTTCATGAAGCAAGGCATTGGCTATCATAACACAATGTACATTCTTAACTGGTGGAAGGAAAAAAAAAATAGCATGAAGTTCCTAATCTAAACGCTAGGCGGTGCTCTTGTAAGGCAAACGCAGGCTTTCCTACTGAAAATAACAGTCTGGGTGCTTGTAAAGCGTAGTTGCCAAGTAGATGCTCTCACTTCGCAGTGAGATGTTCAACCTGCTAAGCATGAGAAACAGAGAAGAAATGATTTATTCAGATCTTGAAAAGAGGCATTACAAGGAGTAATCTTGGAGCCCTTAGCAAGGTGGGGCTTAATGGGACTCCATATTTTGTAGAGTAGACTTAGAATGCAAGAAATAATCAGGCACTTTGAGGAAGTGGATAGGGTTCAGCCTTGTTTCGACCATTTTAAGTCCAGCATGTACACATATGTATGTATTTAAAATATCGTTTTCCTTCAGGTTGTGGAGAGAACTGAGTTGGGAAAGTGCTTGCTGTGCAAGCATGAGAACTTGAGTCAGATCCCCAGCAGCATCCACATAAAATGCACAGCACAGTGATGTGGGTGTGGAACCCCAGTGAGGAAGGGAAGATCCTGGTGGCCATGAGTGCCAGGTCCCAGAAAGAGAGACACCGTCTCAAAATGCAAGATGGGAATGCTACCTGAGGTTAAGTGCTGTTGTCTTCACGCATATGCACAGAGATGGAGAAGATGAACACACACACACACACACACACACACACACACACACACACACACACACGGAGGGGGGGAAGGGTAGGGTGGGGCAGAGGAGAGCATGAACATGCACACAGAAGAATTTGTACATGTGCACACGCACACATGCACACAATTCTTCTCACTTTCTGTTTATGCCTTTAAATTGTACTGGCCCAATTTGGAGAGGCTGGGTGAAAGAACATAGTTTAGGAAGTTCCTTCCCACCCAGCTGTGATGTGTACCACATCCCTATTTAAGGAATGGTTTAGCTCTGTGCATTGCCCAGTGCTGCGTGGGATCAGGAGAGCTGAGTGCTTTATGGATCTTGAGTCTCAGGCTGACGAGAGGAGCACTCAATCCCACTCTCCTCCTCTCTCCCACTGGCCATCAGTGAGCACTCTTCCCTCTCAGTCCGCTACCTCTCACGATTGCCTCGAGGGTTCCTTCTTCAGTCAAAAGGACTGACTTCGGCTTTTATCCACGGCTATGAAAGAACTGTTACTTAGTGTAACCATGTGAAAGTAGAAGGGAGACCTGCACTAAAGGAACCTTGCCAGCTCTCCATCCACAGCTTGTACATGCTACTCAAGGACTCTGCCACCGAGCTGCAGCCTCAGGTCTCGCTTTCTTTCATAACGTTGCTCTGGTAGGCTCTGACTTAGTATGAGAGGCAATTCAGGGTTTTTGTTTGTTATAGGGAGTTTTGACATTTAGAGTTTGTCTAGGGCTGGAGAGATGGCTCAGCTGTTAAGAGCACTGACTGCTCTTCCAGAGGTCCTGAGTTCAATTCCCAGCAACCACATGGTGGCTCACAACCATCTTTAATGGGATCCGATGTTCTCTTCTGGTGTGTCTGAAGACAGCTACAGTGTATTCACATACATAAAATAAATAAATAAAATCTTAAGACAAAGGTTTATTTTAAAAAAAAAGACTTCATCTTCATAGTAGGGGACACGCTCTATTTTTTTCTTTATCCTCTCTTCACACCATGAGTAGTTTTCTCTGGATGCTGTGTCTGCTTGATAGATAGCCTTTCTGTTTTATTTATTATCCATCCATCCACTCACCATCCTTCCATCTTCCTCACTCTGCCTCCCTTTCTTCTGTTGGCACACATCACTGTGCCTTATACAGCCACTGCTCCAGGTGGGATCTTACTGAGTCAAAAGTGCCTCACCAATTATTATTATTATTATTATTATTATTATTATTATTATTATTATTACTACTACTACTACTACTACTACTACTACTACTACTACTACTATTAAATCCATACTCCAGCTTCTGCATCATCATTACACAGCCATTTCTTACCGTCAGCCACTAAGAGACATAGGACACTCAATAAAAAGTCCAGAGAGTGGGGGAAGAGGGTGTGCGTATTGTAAAGAGTAATTTCAGAGTATGTAAAACCAGTGCTGCTCTTTTCTACTTAGGAGAGATTGAAGCAGATCATGTACCTGTCATCTGCCCTAATCCTGAGTTTGATTTCAGCTCTGCAGTGGGGAATTTCATTCTTTCCTAGTAGCCTTGGCAGGTGGCATGTGCATGGGGTGGCACCATTATGTCTCTTGTGGCATCTCAATTGTCCCCACATCACTGGCTCATGAAGCTTTAAGATTCCGGGAGGTTTTGATCTTTTGGATCCTGTGAGGAGATGAGGGTTAGTAATATTTAGGAGACCTAAAGGTCCAACCCAAGTTCATGTCTAATCTCTGGGTCCTGGTCCCTTGATACCATGGTGGCAATGATATCGGTTTTCTCTCCTGGGTAGAGACTTCCAGTGAGGAGCATTTAAACCACAGTTTGTGTGTGTGAAGGCATTGATCAGGAAGATCTGTCAATATGTAAATCTCAGACTTGAGGAAATTGCCCCCATTATCACCCATTAACAGTTGGTTAGAAAATCTGGTTGTTGGAGAACTGGGATCTGGGAAAAAACAAACTCCAGAGCAATAAGACGGGACAGAGGAGGGGAAAATCTTCCAGGCATAGAGTCTAAAGGAGAAGGCAGGCTCAGAGAGAGACCTTCGAGAAGGTTCTGGGAGCCTGGGGTCACAGAAAGTGAAGTCACTTCCCCCAGGAACTGATAGGAGTTAAGGACCCATCACATCTATCCAGAGTCTACATGACTGACTCTGGGCCAGAGCTGGACAAGTGCTCGGGTTACCTACAGTCCGGCCTTCTGGCTCTCTCCCAAGTCCTCCTCAGTGTACTTGGTTTGGTCCCACCTTTGGACGCCAGCAGTAACAGCTTCCATTAGCCCTTCGCAATGCTTTCGCATGCTCATGGTTTAGACACTATGTCAAAGCTGCAGCAGAAGCGTTCCAGCGCTGCGCAGCAGCCTCTGAATCTCCAGGGATGTATCAGACTCTGCCTGCTTTTCGTCTCAGCTCTTCCTCCCCCCACCCCGCCCCCTTCTCCTTCTCCTCCTGCCCTCGACTGGAGCTATTCCACTCGTGATTTCCTCCGGCAAGCCAAAGCTCCCATCGGTGAAGTTATTTTTCTTTTGCGGTTCTGTCTCACACAGCTTTGAGACTGGTCCTGAGGCTCTTGGCTGGTTAAGGCTTCTCCTGGGAGGCAAGGGAGAGTTTAATTGGAAAAAGATCTCTTGCCTCTGGTGGCGATTATCATTCCTTCATCCAGAGTTGCGGTCCTGACCTCAGGCTGCTCCCCATTTTTAGTGCTTTGTAGGAGAAACCGGCCATAAGACCCCCACTGCAGTTCAGGCTTCCTTACTGCTGCTCCATGGTTTGAGATGGAAAAGCATCTCCCCTCCCCACCTCCATCCCTTCAGCCAAATTAAATGGTTCTGAGAAAGGCTTTAAAACCACTCTCCAGTGCTCCAGGTGAGGTCAGGGAGAGAGTTTTTTAGGGGGATTTTATTAGCCCAATCTTGGAGGCTTTCATTGCTTTTTTACCAGGAACGAGGGCCTTCAAAGTACATCCTCTCTGGGTGCTTCGGAGGTCGCAGCTGCTGAAGTGCACAGCCGGGGCTCACAATTCCGTCTTCTGATTAAATGTGGGTAGCTGAAGGCTAAACATTTCTAAAGATGCAGCTTGTGTGCTTAAAGAGAAAGTCTGGGCGGAACAGGATGAACAGAAGTCTCTGGGTCTGGGAGCAGGAAGTCATAGGTCCTGGCTCAGTCTTGCGTCCATGATTTATAGGCCATGCACTTTGTCTTTTATTTTATTTTTAAAAAAAGATCATGTAAAACTGTTGCAAAGGATATTGCTTGGCTGCTGGTTGGCCCAAGCAGAACTCCTCAAAGGCAGCTTAACTTGAGAGCATCCTTTTTTTTTTCCTCTGCATCTGTGATGGAGAGACTACTGGACCACGGCTCTCTGGGAGAGGTCCCAATGGGCCAGGGGCTTCTGAGACAAGATCTTCCCTTTCTCTTTGTAACTCCTCTAAGCTGGACAGCACAGGTCTGCACCAAATTTCCATGCTCACAGTACAACACCCCTGCTCCCCTCCCAGGCCTGTGATACTTGTCATGGTCCTTTAAAAATATCGAGGCTTAGATGAGATGTAAGTCAGGGTGCAATTTGTTCAAAAGTCCCTGGTGTTCTGCATGTCAGAACAAGACCTTCAGTTGACAATAGCTCAGGTTGCTACTGTTTACAGTCTGCTTTTCTAGGAAAGCTCCAACAGCTGCCGACTATTGTGTTTTGAGAAAAGGGGGTGTTGCACAAACATTTTCGGGGGGAGATTAAGCAAAAGTCTACCTAGCACAGATAGGGCACCAATGGCAGAGCAAAGTGATGACTGCATCCAGGTTTACCTTGGTGAACCAATGGGTTTATGTGTCGTACTTAGAGATGCTTAGATGAGGGGTTATCTATGGGAGTGTGGGTGGCCTCAAAGCCCATATGTCAACAAAAAGACTCACCTAGGGCAGGTGCAGAGGTGGGGGTACAGTGTTTACTTCATCTTCCACCTTTTATACAACTGTCTAGCATCTCATGAAACCACAAAACCACATGCAGCTAGAACAGCATTTCATTCAGCTGGGAGGGAGGCACAGGCACAGGAGGAGGCTAGACTCCCAGTCAGGGTTTAACGTTACCTCCCAGCCTATCTTCTGTGATCTTCAGGGTCACTTTTGAATCATCACAATTGCTCTGATTAAGATGGCAATGCCTGCTATGTTCAGAGGACATTATTCTATGGCAGGGAAGCTCCTTGACCAAATCTCTAGAAAGATCCATTTATTCTCCCCTTTTGTAGGATCTTTCACTGGATAAAGGAATTACTTTTTCCAGGGAGCAAATACAATTTCTCAAACTTATGAGAGGTAAAAGACAAGCAGTTATCTCCTGGCATTCATGAGCTCTTTAGCCTGAATTAGTTTGGCTTATAAGTCTTGAGTGGTAGCCAGCTGAGGGTAACTGGGAGGGAGGAGCATTTAGATTAGTATGCATACTGACATATGTGTGTCGGAGGAGTGGTAGCAGCTAGGAGGATCCTGGTGCCTCTGTTGGGCAGGGTGGATGTTCCCAGGGAAATTTCTTCCTCTGAAGCAGTTTTCATCAATCCCCCTCCCCCCCTGCAACAAGCCCCACAAACCACCGCTATCTCTCTGCTCAACTTCACTATTGAGTCATGCAGCCAAGTAATTAAAGAGAGCCCCAGTGGGACCCACTCCATTCTGCCCCCCTCTCCTCATACTTTAAAATGACCTTTAAAGTTGCTAATTGTGCTGTCTTCTTGTGGCTTTTAATCTTTTTGTTTTATTTATTTATTTAGTTGGTTGTAAATGAGTCAGATATTTTCTTGTTTTAAAGCCTTTTGGGGATGAGTGTAGACAAAATAATCTCTCATTTAAGAAAGATTAAAGAGTTAGTCTCTCCTGGGGATGTGTCCCCTAATAGGTTATCCAATAAGGAGTGGTTAGCCCTGAAATCATGTACACACACTCAACAACACTAAACAGACTCAGCAGGGTATATTTACATAGTTATTAGTATGCACTCACACATACATACACACATGTAACAATTGGAATCAGAGAAAATGAATCCATCAATCTGAGAGGAAGCTAGGGCATGGGAGATGTTGGGGGGGACAAAAGGGGAGGGGGAATGTGATGTAATTATATGTCAATTAAAATAAAAAGGTTAAAAAAGAAATTTTTTAGTATTAACATAACAATTGAGATATATCTTTATTGAACCTTGAAACTATTTCTTTTTTTTATTTTTTATTAGATATTTTCTTTATTTACATGTCATATAATTTCTCCTTTCCCAGTTTCCCCTCCAAAAAACAAACAACAAACAAACAAACAAAAAACAAGAACAAACCCCTGTTGCCTCCCCCTCCCCATGCTTGCCACCCCACCCTCTCCCACTTATTGGCCCTGGTATTCCCCTACACTGGGGCACAGAACCTTCACAGGGCCAAGGGCCTCTCCTCCCATTGATGATCGACTTTGTAATCCTCTACTATATACATGCTGCCAGAGCAATCAGTCCCACCATGTGTACTCCTTGGTTGGTGGTTGAGTCCCTGGGAGCTCTGTAAAAAAGAAAATTTTAAGTCTATGTCTTGGTGTGGCACCATAATCTGGGAGTCCAGGCTGTACTGGAATGTTAGGTGGCATTCACCATCATGGTTTTAAATTATTAAATTACTAAAATGTTGGTAACCCAAAACTATACATTACATGTATGAGTGTTTTGCATGCATGTACATCCATTCACCACATGTATTCAGTGCCTATGAAGGCCAGAAAAAATGTCACCCTCTGGCATTTGAGTTAGAACTGTTAGCTATGGTCATTCTGGCATCAAACCCACATCCTCTGGAGGAGCAGCTCCTGCAGAACCGTTAAGCCATCTCTCCAGTCTACCGTTTAGTGCAGGTTGGAGCTTACTGCTACTGGGAGCTCCCAAGTGACCTACTGATATTTTTCTCCAAAAGTCACTATTAGTAACACAATTACTAATTTAGTGACAGAAGAGGTTAATATAAGGGCCTTCTGCCTCTTCCAGGTTTTTGACAGTAGAAGCCTGGGTGGTGTTTCTGTCACCTCACCCACCCTTGTTGAGCATTCCTATTTAAGTGTCATACACATGAGTCTCTGGAGTGAATGGACAATCTGTCTTTTCCCTATCTTTACAGAAGTTTTGTTTGAATGCAACTAAATTCAGGTAGCATTACGGATACGTTACTACTACAAAGGCAGAGCTGAGGGTTACGCCTCAGATCCAAGTGTCTTAAAAGCCTAAACTATTTACTGTCTGGCTGGTTTGCAGTAAGAGTTCATGGGTCTGTTTATCTGTCCCTCAGTCCACTATCAGGGCTGAGACAGTTACCTAGAGAACCTTCTGTGAACACAGTACCTGACCTGGTCACACAGCCTCCTGTCTTCCTGACTCTGGCTTCTTCCTTGGTCCCCACTAGCCATCTAGCCAGGCTCCTTGTAGCATCCCATTGCTAACAAAAGTGGAAAAGAGCAATAGAGGGGAGCTGGCTCTTAAAAGTAAATAAAGAAACCCTCTGAGTGTTTCTGACATTAAAAAAGCACACATACACACACACACACACACACACACACACACACACCACACACACACACACACACACACACACACGCAGAAACCAAAAGCAAAACACAACAAAGCAATACAAAACAACAAACTATATTAGTAGCTCCTCATTTGCATGGAGCTGTCTGTGGTTCAGAGAGCCCATCTGTGATCCATTCGAGCTAAAGTCCCATTTGTCAGTGCTGTCAGGATGGGAAAATATATTTGAAACCTTTCTGCTTTAAGGAAAATAGAAGGCTTCACTGCACTTGACACTGAGCTGAGACTTTGCCACGCTCCGAGAGATGTCAGTTCTGAGAAAGATGTGTGCAAAACGAGAGTCAGACGGAAACAATTATCCTCGAAGAGGGGGGTTTGCATTGCGCTCTAACAGGATCCGTTCTCCAGAAAGCCTGTAGGTCCCAAACCGCAGGCAGCTGTGAATTGGTTCGTGTAGGGTGGTCTTTACCATCTGTACTTTACTAACCCACTCCTGAGAGATCTGTGTCAGGGATAGCCTAAGATAACAGCGTGGCTGTGGTTCCTGTCAGCTCATACATGTGTGTGGTGTTCACCTTAGACTAAGGACTTCATTAATTTATTAGCTAAAAATAGTAACTGTTCTCTATTAAAGAGAAAAGGACATGCCTGAAACACAGCAGGGCACCTGGCACTCCTGGGCTACCAGCTTCCACTCAGAACAGCAACGGGCACAGACACACCTCCTTGTTCCTTCCCATCTTGTTTCGCCTGCATCTTGTTTCTTTAGTTGTAGGATTATCTTCCAGCCTTTCTGCCTCATCATTTAAAGAAAGATCCTGTTTAGGGGTCTGTTTACCCAACTTTCAGAATACAAAACACATTCAGGGTTAGGTACTAGATCAGAAGACAAGGACTTAGTAAATACCTGTGGCTCAGAAGTCCCGGTCTCAGGAGAGATACCTTTACCAGAGAAGAGGAGACCAGCATGCATCCCGTTTCCTACACGGTCTCACATGAGCTGTCAGCTTAGACTGTTCAGGGCACTCTAAGTTAGACAAGGCACGAAGGGAACTAGCTTGCAGTTTACAGATGACTTGGATGTGTCTCAAGAAAAAAATCAGTCTCTTCTCAGGCAAATATTACATTCTTACATTGTTGCTTCTCTAGGGTCCCTGCCATTACCTTCCTAGTTGCTCTGGTCCATTTGCTAACTTTCACTAAGACATAGAAAGATCTGGGAAGAAAACCAAAAAGGGAAAGAAGAGAAGGCATGGAGGAACATGGGATTAGGAAGGTAAGGAAATGGCTGTGATTACATAAACCTCTGGGTCAAAATGAAAGAGAAGGGAAGGGGAGAGAGGGAAGGAGGGAAAGGGAGGGGAGGGAGGAAAGGGAGGGAGAGAAGGAGAGAGAGGAAGGGAGGGAGG
>NW_022196912.1:83901093-83921815 GCF_008632895.1 Mastomys coucha | reverse complement strand
AGGGAGGAAGGGAGGGAGGGAGAGAGAGGAGAGGAGGGAGGGAGAGGGAAGTAATCAGAAAGAGAGGGAGGGAGGGAGAGGGAGAGGGAAGTAAGGAGAAGGAGAGGGAGGGAGGGAGAGACACAAAGACAGAGAGACAGAGACAGAGAGATACAGAGAAAGAGAGCCACTCTCGATTTTAGAAGCAAAAGGACCATTAGAATCCATGTAATAGGATGATAGTTCTAAAGGCATAGTCTCAGAGGGGATTAGTGCAGGTTGGCAGAATCTCCAGGGAAATGGCAGAAACAGGCATTTTTATAGGTCATTTTGTTTCCCTGAATGAATTTTTACATGGAAAACAGTTGACTTTTTATTTTTTAACCTCTAGAATTTGAAATTAAGGGTACCCATGAAAGCAAGGAAGTGTGTGTGTGTGTGTGTGTGTGTGTGTGTGTGTGTGTGTGTGAAATGTGTCTTGGGAGGGTAGACTGGGAGGAGAGAGGAAAGAGCCACAAGGCAATATAAAATCAGGCATTAGAAAGTGTAGGCCTGGGTTCAAATCCCAATTTTGTGTTTTAAGAAGTTGCCCACTAGGCAATAATGGTGCATATCTTTAATCCCAGCAGTTGAGCAGAGGCATAAAGATCTCTGGGTTTGAGGCCAGCCTGGTCTATTGAGTGAGCTTCAGGGTAGGCAGAGCTACACAGAGAAACCCTGTCTCAAACCAAAACAAACAAATAGAAAAACTCAAACAAACATAAAACAAACATAAAACCAAAATCAGCCAACCAACTAAAAAAAATTGCAATAATCTTTGTGCCTGAATTGTGTCCCACACAACATGGGACTAATAGCTTGGCATGGTGCACACACGCCAGTGGCTTTAGCACTTGAAAGAAGGAAGTAGTGCAAAAAACTAAACAACTTCCCAAAAACTAGGACTAATAACACATACACTGTACAGAATATTGTACCAGTTGAAATAAAACACCAGAAATACTTTAAAGCAACGAAGATCTGACATACAATTCTAGTTCATCTTTCCTCAGTACACAGCAGAGAGCAGATGGGCTCAGATCTCATTCATATTGTAGATCAAGTAGAACTCTTCACTGGACACATACAGCAGCGTTCCTTATTTAGAAGAGATGCATACGGAGGCATCAGCACTTTCCTGGGGATGAACAGCCTGGAAGAAGCCTACTGTACACTGCTAGAACTGTAAAGAGGATTGGTTACCTTAGTGAGAAGAAAGCAAAGGGAGCCAACACATTTGAGCTGAGTTCAGAGTGTTTAGGACTCCCAAGGATCTGGTCTTTGCTTGTGAAATCCTTGGAGGCTCAGCTCTTTGGGAATCCGAAGATGGAAGGAAAATGCTAGGCAAATCTCAGTCCACACCTGTCCTGAAGGGAGGGTGGGTTGGGCCTCTGCAGACCACTCCCACTTGATGTCTTTGTAGCAGGGACACCTCTGTCTTTTTTTTTTCTTTAATTTTTTTTTTTTTTGTCTTTTGAGACCAGGCTTCTCTGTGTAACAGTCCTGGCTGTCCTGGAACTCACTCTGTAGACCACGCTCGCCTTAAAATCAGAGTTCCGCCTGCCTCTGTCTCCCAAGTGCTGGATTAAAGACATGTGCCATCACTGGCTGGTGTCTCTTCTGTCTTTAAACCCTTAGGAAGGAGCATTCTCCTCCGGAAGGGCTTATAATCCACTAACTTCGTTGGATATTCTATGTAGCTTGTATCTTGTTTTTCTTCACCCACAGAAACGATACCAGTTCATTTTTTGGAAACATAGACAGCACTGTGAATCTGCTCCAAGATCCCATTGGGCCTGTGTTTTTTCTTGCAGTGTAGATTTTAGGCTTAGCAGAAATGACTTGTGTTTCAGTTTGAAAACAAACACACAAAGAGCTTGGAAGGATGCTCTTCAAGAATTGTACAGCTGAAGAAATGGGAGCTCATTTTTCAAGTTTAGGGGTTGACAGCCTCTCACCCTCTTCTCTTATTTCCTCCCACTTCCTTGGCTCAGTGACACCAGGCTGGCCTCTCTGACCGGCTCCTAGCCTTGTTTGCCATTCTTTATTGCTTCTTGCATGCAAGACTAATCATCTTAATTCCCGAAAATCTCCTCAGCAAACCAGTTGGAAAAGAGAATTAAGTGCCTGGCTACCTGCGCCTTGATGAGGGGAGCAGCAACTTTCCCAGCCAGCTCCCACCAACTGCTGTCCTGTTTGGCTGGCCACATCTATGTTGTGTGACTCTCTTAGCCTGTAGAAGAAGATCAGCAAGAAAACAGAGGCAGGTGTCAAAAACCATTTCCAGAGAAGTCGAGTGTGACTCTTACAGAGGTAAAGAATGGAAGGGGTGTGTGTCAGTATTTCATTTGTTATCGAGGTGATTAGCAGGGTAGGCACAGGCTATTTAAAGGGGATTTCAAAGAATACATTTGCTAGGCTAGAGTCAAAGCTGCCTAATGTCCAACAGGATAGGAAAACCCTAACCTTTGGTGTTACCTTCTCAAATAGACAAAACCATTGGTGTTTTGTCTATGTGAAAACAGGTAAGTTCTCACATGATATTGTAGAATAGAGTTCCAAACAGTAATGCAGAAAGTTAAATAGTGTTATATTCTGATCAAGAATTGAATAATCCAAGGAGAGGGCTAGTGGCCAGTCCTCCAGGGTGATATTACAAGGATGCTCACTCTGCTTGATTATTTTGTTTTCGAAGAGACTTTCTTAAGACCCCCAAGAGAGTTGGTGTTGGGTCCACCATAGTAGAAGCTATGTGCAGCTGTCATGGCGAAGACTAAAATTTGCTATTTCAATTTGAAGCTTCTTATTTGGTTCATAAAACATTTCTGCTAACCTAGGACAGCTTATCCCAAGTGCTGAAAAAAGTCCATACATGCATCCCCTTCTTTTTGGAAAACCCAACACTCAAATCCAGACTTAAAACCATTAAATTGAAAGGTATATATTTTCATTAGAAATGGATTGTGTACCTCACAAAAGGATTTGCAATGCATGTTATACCTATTAAGAATCACTTCTCTGAACTAATTTGAAATATTTGATTTTGGCTTTCCGGAACACATTGCTTACCTGAACTAGACTAGGCTTGCACTCTGAACTTTATTATTGTCCAGAGACATATTTCTTTCTGTTGTACTTATAGTTAGCACCTTTTAAATTGTACTTGTAAGGCTTGCTTTGAAACCCCTGAAAAGCTCCTAGCCACAAAGGTGTTATGGAAAGGATTTCCCACTGAATGAAGAAAGACATATTCATCTGATGTCTACTGCACTTTTTTACATTGCAAAACTCAGCCAAATTGTAAAGACCTCTCTTCACATACAGAGAGAATAAAGTTAACTGATTTGTTATTTTTTAAAGGTATGCTTATATGGTTTCAAAGTCACAAAAAGATACAAATTTTAATTAAATTTCTTCTAAGAGGACATTTGAAAGAGCAATCAGATACCAGGCTAATTGACCACACACCTATAGAATCATTGCATTGACAGACACCTGATAAACTAGTTTAGATTCAGTGGGAAGCAGGCTCCTGGAACAAAGACAGTATTGTGATTTGTAGAAACTAGCCAGAGCAGGAGACCTGTTCCTAGTGGTTATGCAGAATGTAAAGAGAAAGGTAATAGAAATGAGGATGAGGGCTAGAAAGGTGGCTGAGTGGTTAAGAGCACTTGCTGGTCTTCCAGAGGACCAGAGTTCAATTCCCACACTCACATAGGGTCATCTCTAACTCCAGTTCCAGAGATCTGATGATCTCTTCTGGCCTCCATGGGCACTGCATGGACACGATGCACGGATGGAAATGCAAGCAAAACACCAATATGTTTCAATTAAAAATCAATACATCTTTAAAGAAGAAGAAGAAGAAAAGAAAGAAAGAAGGAAAGAAAGGAAGAAAGGAAGAAAGGAAGAGAGAAAGGAGAAGGAGGAGAGGTCAGAAGCCACAGTCCCAGCCAGCTGGTTGGGAATTAAATAAAGGAAGAGACTGTTGCTTTAATATGGAAATGCAGAGCGTTCCCTCTGCCAGAGTTCTGAACTCCTGCACTCCATCTGCAAGGGGAACTGTGGTTTTTGAGCAGCAAACCTCTCAGTATGGAACCAGTGGGCTAGATAGTGCTTTACAGATCTGGCTTGGCATTGCTGAATGGGAACAGTGGTTTTGCTTTTCTGGATTCCAATGTTTTAAGTCTTGCTTTTCTTATGTGGGGGATTAAATACCCACAGAGTAGAGAGAGAAGAGACAAAAGAATCTTCAGTGGGTGAGACATGGTCTGTAATGGGTGTCTAGGCAACTTAGAATTAACACTAATTTTCTTGAGGCGTTCTGAGTACTCCCCCCGTTCCCTGCGCCCCCCGTAGTTTTTGTATGCTGTCCATGTGGTAGACATTTTCTTCTTTGCCCTTTGCCCTATAAATTCACCGGAAGCATCAAAAATGTGGGTGAGAAGGACAATGAGGCTGTCTCCAGGTGCACGAACATCCATTTCTGCTGTTCCTCAAATGCCGAGTTTGTCAGCGGGGGTGACCTGTCACAGTCCATTTCAGCTGGTGTGTCTTAAAAGCTCTGGATGGGTGTTTCTAGAGAGATACACTTTTTTTTTTTAAAAAAGATTTATTTATTTATTTTTATGTGTATGAATACACTGTAGCTGTACAGATGGCCATGAGTCGTGAATTGAACTCAGGATGGCCTGCTCACTCCTAGCATAACATACTGTAGCTGTCTTCAGACTCACCAGAAGAGGGCATCAGATCTCATTACGGGTGGTTGCAAGCTGCTGTGTGGTTGCTGGGATCCAAACTCTGGACCTTTGGAAGAACAGTCAGTGCTCTTACCTGCTGAGCCATCTCACCAGCCACTTCTTAAAAGTAGCTCCAGGGGAGGGACTTTTGCTTCTGCCCAGTGTCCTTTTTTTACTTTCTTCTCCCCCCCCCCTTTCTCTCTGGAGGGCCCAGAGCACATTTTTCCCTAAAGGGCTTAACTACTCAGCCTTCTACAACACCACAACTCTATAGGTGGCCCCTGATTAGGGGGCCCCTTGGGTAGGTACCAGGACAACTTTATTGAGTCTATTACAGCTCAGGATGCTGCGATGAGGCTGAGGACTCTCTGACGTCATGAGGGAAGAGGAAGCCCAAAAACTTGGATCTTCTGTCTTAGTTATGTTATTGTTTTTATATATTTTTTTGTTTGCCACAAACACAGCTACACTAGATACATATATATGTTGGTTAATGCAACTCTCCTGACAATTTCCATGCCTATCCAAAAAGCACACAGATGCCTGAGGGGCTTGTTCATTGGTTGGGAAGACACCATGGAGAAAGCTTGGAACCATGAACATGAAACATGCTGGCGGGATGACTTGGCACATGGAAGTTGGCACTGTGATTTACAAACTGATCTTATAAAATGTGGATTTGCTCTGTGGCTTGGTTATTTGTTTCCCTCCCCACCCCCCGCCCCAATGGGAAGATTGTGCTGTATGCATACCAAGACCACTTGAATACATGCTGCTTTTTTGGGTGAGACTTTAACATTTAAACATTTTAAAGTATTTTATATGTATGGGAGTTTTGCCTGCATGCATATCCGTGTACCATAAAAAGCATGTTGGATTCCCAGGAGCTGGAGTCACAGGTTGCTAGGAACTGCCATTCAGGTTCTGAGAATGAGACCCAGGTCCTCCGGAGAAGCAGGCATTGCTCTTACCATCTGAGCTATCATGCTGTGGTATAAAAGCTGGCTAAGGGGCTTTAGATTGAGGTGGATGTAGGGGTCAGTGAAAGCATCTGTCCACACAAGCATTCGACTTTAGTCACTATATATCTTACAAAGAGGCTTAGTTCTCTTAAAATCTATTTACTTTTGAGTGCTATGCCTGCATCTAAGTCTGTGCATCACTTTCATACCTGGTGCATGGGGAGACCCAGAGAGGGTGTCAGTCATGCAATTCAGACATGGGGTCCAGTGGCCCCTGAGCCAGAACAGACCTGAATGCCTTCTTCCTGAGTATTTGCTTTTGTGGTACCCAGAAGGCACTATAGAAGCACAATCTGTGATTATATTCTGAACATTTCCACTCATATTTACCAATAAGTATCCTCACTCCTCATCAAGGTAACTTCTCTTTGCAACAGACAAAGACCATTACAAAAATCACAACCAATCAGAAGGTAGAGGTATGGAGTCCAGTCCAATGGACACATCTACAAAACGTTCCCATACCTAAGGCTCAGAGAACCTTGAGTAAGAGAGGGCAGAAAGATTGTAAGAGCCAGGGGATCAGGGAGTTTGCTATGAGACTGTGTCTCCAACTAACTTTAGAATCGACACCCATAGAGTCTCATAAGCCTGGCTGCTTAAACATGAGCTGCACAAAAACAATAACAATAGACATGTCAAAGTGGACTGGGGACAGATGATGACACCTCAATCCTACACAAAGAAAAGTCCTCAACCCTACACAAAGAACAAGGCCTCAACCTTACACAAAGAACAAGGCCTCAACCGTACACCAAGAGTGAGGCCTCAACCCTACACAAAGAACAAGGCCTCAGTCCTACACAAAGAACAAGGCCTCAACCTTACACAAAGAACAAAGCCTCAACCCTACACAAAGAACAAGGCCTCAACCTTACACCAAGAGCAATGAGAGAGGCCTCAACTCTATACAAAGAACAAAGCCTCAACCCTACACAAAGAACAAGGCCTCAACTCTACACAAAGAACAAGGCCTCAACCCTACACAATGAGAGAGGTCTCAACCCTATACAAAGAACAAGGCCTCAACCCTATACAAAGAGTGAGACCTCAACCCTACACAAAGAACAAGACCTCAACCCTACACAATGAGAGAGGCCTCAAACCCTATACAAAGAACAAGGCCTCAACCCTACACAAAGAACAAGGCCTCAACCCTACACAATGAGAGACCTCAGTCCTACACAAAGAACAAGGCCTCAACCCTACACAAAGAACAAAGCCTCAACCCTACACAAAGAACAAGGCCTCAACCTTACACCAAGAGCAATGAGAGAGGCCTCAACTCTATACAAATAACAAAGCCTCAACCCTACACAAAGAACAAGGCCTCAACCCTACACAAAGAGCAAGGCCTCAGCCCTATATAAAGAACAAGGCCTCAACCCTACACAAAGAACAAGGCCTCAACCCTATACCAAGAGCGAGGCCTCAACCCTACATAATGAGAGAGGCCTCAACCCTATACAAAGAATAAAGCCTCAGCCCTACACAAAGAACAAGGCCTCAACCCTACACAAAGAACAAGGCCTCAGCCCTACACAAAGAACAAGGCCTCAACCTTACACAATGAGAGAGGCCTCAGCCCTACACAAAGAACAAGGCCTCAACCTTACACAATGAGAGAGGCCTCAACCCTACACAAAGAACAAGGCCTCAGACCTATACAAAGAGGCAACTAAAGAATGTTGAGAGCTGGAGAAATAGTCTTCCCCAGGACACAGCACACTAATGTGAATCATTTACCTAATACCAAATATTCAGCTCTGAAAATATACATACATTAACATTATTCAGACTGAGCAGGTTACATTTAGGAATATGTATGTATATACATAAGTGTATGCAACCATGCTTTACAAAGAGGCTATAAAGTTGAAAGAGAGCAGAGAAGGATCTATGGGAGGGTTTGAAAAGAGGAAAGGAAAGGAAGAAATGATGTAATTATATTATAATCTAAAAAAAAAAAAAAAGAGGATTTCAAATCCTCTGGGACTGGAGTAACATAGATGGTTGAGTGTCCATTCACATGCTGGAAATCCAACCCAGGTCCTGCAGAAGAGCAACCAATACTCTTAACTGCTGGGCTATCTCTTTAGTTCCCAGTCATTATATTTTAAGTGACAGGTTATTTTAACTACCAATGAGCTTGCGGCCTAATAAGAGCTCTAGCTCATTTTCTCAGGGATGATTATAAGGTCAGTTCCTCCTTGTCTGCCATTTTTTTTCTTATAAAATCTTTGCAGTTAACAATTTAAACCCAAGGGCTACATGTATATATCTATATTATATTTCATTTTTAAAAACCAGTAAAGGTACATTTAATACTTCATGAGAATTTTGGAGTCGTCCTTTGTTTCTGGCGGCTTCTCCCACTTACATACCATGCCCGTGGGGTTGAGGCCTCTCTCTTTGTCAGCTGGGTCTTTAAAGTGTGCTGGCTGCAGTTGATGCTTGCACATTCTGTCTGCATCCATCCGGTGCTAGCTTTTCTCTGCTGTACTAATGTGTTAGCCCTGCATGCTTGCACCCTGTCCCCATACCGTCTTTCCTCTTCTGCTTTCCTAGGTTCCATCCTTTCTTTCTGAAAAAAGGAAAGGCAGAGGTATATGATGATCCCCATCCTCAGTCGTGATCAAACGTCTGGGATGCGCTGCGGCAGCCTGAGGTTTTGGAGGGACAGAGGGATGCCTGTCTGAAGCTTCCTCTTTTTTAGGTGCCCCCAATCCAGCCTAGACTTTCTGTTTCTAGGCTACAGAGCTTTCTTACTGTTTAAATGTATTTATTTTGACTGGCTCGAACACAGGGAGCTTAGTGATAATTGAGAATAAAATGTGCAGTCAGAGGATGGGGATGTGGCTTGAGTTAATTCTCAGTGCAGTGATGGAGACCACACCACAGTCTGATTTAACAAGTGTTTCACAACTCAGTGTTGATTAGCTAAGTGTTTCAATGCCAGAGTGTATCAGAAAGACACACGTTCAACAGCAAAGAAAATATAAGGAGACCAAAAGACAGATGGAGCCAACAAAAGAGTCACAAAGACTAAGCCTACAGATGATTGTAGGAGCTGCAGAAGGTAATCCGGGTGGGAGATGTCTGAGTGGTATATTCCTCAGGTAACGACTCCAGTAGGTGAAAGAAGAATGGAGGTAAAGCAAGAGAGACATGGAGGGTTTGCCTGTAGTGATTTGCAAGGAAGGGCAGATTGGCCAGGAATGAACAGAGAGAGTATGGAAGGAAAGAAAATAAAAGAGAACAAAACTTCTCCATTTCTACTTGAGATGGAGACCGTGCACTTGTTTCAGGTAGGGCTCGCCATTTATCTGCAGGTGCTGGCACTGAAAAAATTCACTGGTGAGTGAACAGATAAGTTTTGGCAAAGGGGCTTGTTATTTATTTTTAAGTCACATGCAACAGATTGGTATTTAAAATAATATTTTTGGAGTTCATGACATGAAGTGTTTTCTTCCCCACCCTCTTCCCAACCATGGTAGGTTATGATTTGTCAGGAAGGTAATGTGTTCATTTTGCTTGCTTGTGTTTACCAGGTTTTTGTTTTTATTTTGTCTTTAGTATGAAAGAGAAGTCTCTGGAATTTTTTTTGGAATTTGTTTTATCGTCACTGGTCTGTACTGGAGACAGGACAGCTGAGAATCAGGGAAGCTAGAGATGCCTGAAGCCACTGCACTCCTGCTGCGTAGGGGCCAAAAGGCTCCTGTCGGGCCTTTGGTAATATTTGCTCTTTGCTGTGTCTTAGTATTTGGAATAATGTACTGACAGTACTAGATAAGAATGCAATAGGTAAGGTTGAGCTTATTTTTTTCTACATTAATAAATTAATTTATTCACTTTACATTCCGATCGAAGCTCCTCCTCTCTCCTCCCAGTCCCCGCCTCACATGGCCCCTTCCCTCCCGTCTCCCCTTCACTTCTGAAAAGTGGGAAGCACCCCTGGGTAACAACCAACACTGGACCCTCAAGTAATTGCAGGACTAACTTGTCTCTCCCACTGAGGCCAGACAACATAGTGGTTGGGCTTAATTTTTTTTAAGATGAAAGAAAAGTCTTTTTTTTTTTTTTTTTTTTAAAGAGCTCTGGCTGTTTTTCAAGACGATCAGGATCCAGTCCCCAACACTCACATGGCAGTTCACAACCGTTTGTAACTGCAGTTTTAGTTTCTCTGTGTAGCCCTAGCTATTCTCAAACTCTCTCCAGAGCAGGGTAGCTTTGAACTTAGACATTCGACTTCCTCTGCCTTTCAAGAGCTGGGATTAAAGGCATGAGCCACCATATCGGGCAATAATGAACATATTAAAAAGTGGATTATGTTCACAAAAACTGTAAAGGATAGAGTAGGAAACTAAGTTGTGGGAAGAGCTAAGTTTAAAGTTTGATGAGATCTCCATGGCCTCATTGAGAATGTACATCTGATTGCACATTTAAGTCTTTCTTCTAAAGGAGTTGTGAGATCATGCAAGAATTTTTAGCTGAAGAGTGACGTGATGTGAGCTAAAATTCAAGTAATATCACACGGTGGACATCTTGTGAGAATTCACTCTCGAGGTGTGGGCTTCGGGAAGGCAGGCGGCTAAGGGGATGCGGCAGTAGTACAGGCTGGGGGCTGCTGGCAGCCAGAAACGTTCAGATTGTAGATGCAGTGTTATGAAGCCCGTAGTCTCTGCCTTCTTTGGTGGGTCTTGCCTCTGCTGGGGATTGAACTTTGGGCCTCACACATACCCAGCAAGTGTTCTACTACTGAGCTAAACCCCAGCTGTTTTGATGGACCCACCAAAGAAGGCAGAGACTACGGGCTTCATAACAGTGCATCTACAATCTGAGCGTTTCTGGCTGCCAGCAGCCCCCAGCCTGTACTACTGCCACATCCCTTAGCCGCCTGCCTTCCCGAAGCCCACACCTCGAGAGTGAATTCTCACAAGATGTCCACCGTGTGATATTACTTGAATGTTCTGACTGAAAATATTTCAGGGTACATTTCAGGAACAGTCTTGCTTCATCCTTGACTTTTTTAATAAAAAGGTTTATTTTATTTATTTTATGTGTATGAGTACACTGTAGCTGTACAGATAGATAGTCGTGAGCTATCATGTGTGTGGCTGCTGGGAATTGAACTCAGGACTCCACTCGCTCCGGCCCCACTAGCTCCGGCCCTGCTAGCTCCGGCCCCGCTAGCTCCGGCATAATTCACTGTAGCTGTCTTCAGACGCACCAGAAGAGGGTATCAGATCTCATTATGGGTGGTTGTGAGCCACCATGTGGTTGCTGGGATCCGAACTCAGGACCTTCGAAAGAGCAGTCAGTACTCTTACACTGAGCCATCTTGCCAGCCTCCATCCTTGACCTTTGGCAAGCAAGGGTTTTAGTCAGGATCTGTGGTAAGAATGGAGTGAAAGACAGAAAACAGAAACACTTATTCCAGGACAGCAAACTGCAAACCAACTGTACCAGGGAAAACGGATCTACACATACTGAAAAAGATCCATCATTCTTCACACATGGGTGCCCAAAGAATGCAAGACTTAGTCTGTCAGTCTCCTATCAGAACTGTAAAGCCTGTCAATTGACCAAGTGGCTGCCAGCAAGAAGAACCCCTGTACTTGATAGTGGGGCACCAAGTCAGGAGTCTATTGAGAAATGGACTTCAGGAAGGTAAAACCTAAAAAATTTAAATATAAATATTTATTGATGTTAATAGGTACCTTTTCAGGTTAGACTGAGGCTTTCACCACCAAGCATTAAACCACATCTATGGTGACAAAGAAGCTCTTAAAGGACATACTGCCAAGATATGGGATTCCTTAGATGACAGGATCAGACAGTGGGTTAGCTTTTGTGTCCCAGGTAAGTCAGAGACTAGTCAATATTCTGCGGATTGATTGGAAACTTTATTGTGCATATAGACCCCGTAGTTCAGGACAGGTAGAGAGAATGAACAGAACCCTAATAGAGATGTTAACTAAATTGACCTAAGATACTGGCAATGACTGAGTTAACTCTCCTTCCCTTTGCTCTTTACCAGGCATGAAACTCCCCTTACCGGATGGGACTCACCACTCTTAAAATTATGTTTGGTTCACCTCCTTCCATTATCCCCAACCTACAGGCAGAGGTTATTGCAGAAGCAGATGATCACCAATTATTGGATGATCTCAAGGGTTTCCAATGGGTACACAAACATGTTTGGCCTAACTTCATATTCTCTATAACACAGGTTTCCCTCTTGCCAGAGGTCATTCGAAAAGTCCCTCCCATCACCCTGGATGTTGATGGTATTGTAACATGGAATCACAGACCCATCTGCAGTTGAAGACGACCCAGACCAGAAGGAGGAAACTCCTGTCTCCCACTCATGGGGTCCCTACCCAAACCCCAGAGACACCACGAGGACTAAGTAATGACTAGCCCCCTCTAAAATATAATAATAACTTCAGGAAATCCCATGATTGGACCTTCTAGTTACCAGAGAAAGGGAGGGATGAGAGACCAAATCTTTTATGTTCAGACTCCATCTTAGAGAACTTGACCTAAGGTTGCACTCGTTAACAAACAGGCTGGTACCTAGCACCAATTTCCAGGCTACTCCCCAACAAAATCTCTGTCTAGCACCTCCAGGTTACAAGTTTGCTCCTGGCACTTCATTTCTTAACAACCACCAATCAGGAGGAAAGCAGAAGTTAAGATTATGGTTTGGCACCCAACACCAGCCAGTTATGTTAAAGGCCATAATGGTCCCCCAATCAGATGTGCATCAGGCTAGATACTCCCTTCTTGCCTTTATAAATGCTTGCCTAAAACTAGGCTCAGGGCTCCACCTTTCTGCTGTGTCAGGGTTGGCAGGGAGCCCAAGCTCAAGCTTAAGTAAAGAGACCCTAATGCGATTGCACTGGATTCGGCTCCTTGGTGCTCTTTTGAGGTTCATGAACACTATATTGGCATATAAAGGTGACAAGACACAATGAGGATATTCAGGATGCTTAGGTCACGGAGTGCTTCTGCAAACAGTCTTAACTATAGGGTTGTTGGTGTGCCTGGGATGAGCACTTAACTCAGCTCTGGAATGTCAGAGAAAGAAAGGCAGAGAGCTAAGTTGCTTTGGTAGAATTGAAGGTGTTGGACAATAGTACCTCAGGCTAGAGAACAGAATGTACAAAGGCTGCGAGATGAGAAGGGATATATTCAGAGATATATCCCTTATATATAAGCAGAAGATGCTTCAAAGCAACTGAAAATGAGTTCATATTAGAGAAATAGACATTCATAAGTCAAAAGAACCCACAATGCAAGGCTGCCATCAGCTTCCCATCTCTGGGCCTTTCTGATTTGTATGAGCTGCTTGTGTTTTCTTATTTTCTAGCAGTAAACATGTTAGAAATGTATCAAGAACAAATTGGGGTTCACTGTCAGCTGCCGGCAGATTTCTTTCTGATTTTAACAACCTTTGCTAGTCCTTTGGCTACTTTCAAGTTTGCATCTATAGTTAATTCTCTTCTAGCATGTAGAAATATCTGAGAAAGAGTCTGACCACTGTAGCTTCCAGCTTGCAGTAAATAAGATGAGAACAAGACACAATCACATGTGTTGTTGGTGAATCTATTATCTTTCTGGTCTTTTATCTCTATGGTTTTGTTCGTATTTTATTGTAATCCTACTTTCTTGATCAGGGGAGGAATTATGCTTTATGTGGGTCCTAGCAACATACCAAGTCACTTATAAAGACTTAATAAAGGGATGGGCAGGCCAGGTGAAAAAAAATTGCAAACTTCAGTCTAGTAAAATCTATGTCAAGAAGAATACTTAATATGTTTTTTATCCTCCCTCCCACAATTCTTCCTGGGCTTTCAGTTCTCTTTCTTGCTCCCCTCCCCTTGAAGTGAGAGCAGATGTTCTGTTGTTCATTTATTATTAGGCATTTTACACCTGGAAGCAATTTTAGAGATTACATTTGGACTGTAGTTCATCATCTCACACTGAACACTGTCTACTAGTAAGGGTAGCAACTTGGGGAGGTTTTAGAACTTGTCCTAGGATGCAGAGGGGTCCCCTCTGTGTCCGCAGAGCCCCATGAGCCCTCAGAGGGGACTCAGCTCTAATTTGGAGTTGAGAGCCCATTCTTTTCAGTTGCTGACACTCAACAGAGGCAGGCATCAAATGATGGGAAATGGCTGTCTCAGGATCCTGTGGGCTTTCATTTGATGTGTTCACTTGTTCAAAACATCAGGCAGCTGCATGCCTTTGTTAAGGTAATTGATCCCTAGACATTTATACAAAGTCACAAAATAGGGAGCATGGCATAAATCCTGATGGAGCTTTTGGAAAGTAGTTAGTCACTGGGCACTAAGCATTTTGTTATTTCTGTAATTTGCAGTTAGTCTCTGTATCTGTTTCTATGTACATATATTTCAAATATCAGAAAAAATGTAAATATATCCATCTGTAGATATCTTTCAATGGATTGTTATCTATCTCTCATCTCAAATCTTTTAAACATCTATCTTACCTATCTCTCTATCTATCTCTCTATCTATCTCTCTATCTATCTCTATCTATCTATCTATCTATCTATCTATCTATCTATCTATCTATCTATCTATCGTCTTTATAAACTATCATCTATTGCTATCATCTATTTACGTCTGTTATTTATCTATCAATCAATCATCACCATCATTATCACTATCATCATCATTACCATCATCATCAATCCATCCACCTGTCTCTCATCTAACTGCTTCATGTCCAACTTTCACTTGCATCAAGTGAAGCTTGCTCATAGACCAGGATTTTATAACTCACTCTAGCTGTGTTAAAAGGCTCAATGAGAGTTTTTGATTTTCATGCTGAACTCTGCAGGAATTTACAGCAGGTCAATTATGGTTTATCTCATAGAGTTCCTGCTGAGGTAGGACTGAGCCAGCAAACATGGGACTTGGGTAGGAAATAGGAGACGCTTCTGTTTTGTGGGGGTGAGAGTAGCTATGGCTTATCCTGTCATTATTGCACTCTAGTGAGCTTTTTTTATGAAAGGTTGCTTTGAATCTTCAGGCCAGGACCTATTCTGTGATCATTACACCGTTTCAAGTCCTGCTATCTACTTATCTCTTCAGTAGGCACCTGCGTGCTTTAGAATTTAACTCTTTCTGATGCTGCGATAAGTAGGCAAGCAGCGGGGTGCCAACGGAATATTTATTCTTGGAGAGGCAAAGAGATAAAGGTTCTTAGTCTGTCCACATACTCTAGGCCCATATTAACTAGTACAGACACTGTTAGTGCTCAAATACAATTAAAGGAGCACAGCAGTTTTTACAAGCCTGTGAAAACCAAGCAAGGCTTATAAAATAGACTTTAATATTATTTATCATAAAAGAAAAAAAACAAAACCAGGAATCTCCCAAAGTTAGGATAAGTAGGCTCAGGGGAAGCTTCTTAGATGAGCAGATCACAAAGAAAAAAATCAACCTGGTGTGCTGAGATGCTGAGCACTCATCCTGTAAGGTTTGAGTCAGTCTACGTAGTGGCTATTCCTGGTTGTCAACTTGACTATATCTGGAATGACCTACAATTCAGAATTGGAAAGCTCACCTGCAATCCTAATCTGGAGGCTGAGAGATACAAGTTTCTGACCTGGATCTTGGCATGGAGACCTTGCCAAGATTGTATGCCAAGATTAAAGGTGGCACACACCTTTAATCTGGGCCACACCTTCTGCTAGAGACCTATATAAGGACATTGGAAAAAGGAAGATTTACTCTCTTTCCTTTGCCTGCTTGACATGTGGGGCTGCTAGATCCTTCCATTCACAGCTGCTACTGACCATTGTTGGGAGTTGGACTACAGACTGTAAGTCATCAGCAAATTCCCTTATTATATAGAGAATACCCATAAGTTCTGTGACTCTAGAGAACCTTGACTAATACAGTCTATGACATGCCTTTATTCTCTTTATGACTTCCCACATTACTCCGTTAGGATAGGTTGATGAAGCTATGACAACTCTGGTGGTTTAAATAGGAATGTCCCCTATGTGTTTGGGTGCTTAGCCATAAGGAGCGGCACTATTAGGAGGTATGGGCCTTGTTGGAGTAGGTATAGCTTTGTCTGATGGAGGAGGTGTGGCTTTGTTGGAGGAGGTATAGGGAGATAGGCTTTGAGGTCTCAGAAGCTCAAGCCACGCCCGGCATAGTATTCTTATTCTTGCTGCTTGTGGATACAGCTCCTTATCCAACCCCATGTCTGCCCACATACAGCCATGCTTCCTGCCATGATGATAATGAATGAAACCTCTGAAACTAACCAGCCCCAATTAGTTTTTCTGTATCTAGACACTATTGTGGATGCCAGCAAGTGCTGGATGACAGGAGCCTGATATAGCTGTCTCCTGAGAGGCTCTGACAGTACCCGACTAATACAGAAGTAGAGGCTCACAGCCATTCGTTGGACTGAGCACAGGGTCCCCAATGAAGGAGCTAGAGAAAGGACCCAAGGAGCTAAAGGGTTTGCAGCCCCTTAGGATGAACAACAATATGAACTAACTAGTACCCTCAGAGCTCCCAGGGACTAAACCACCAACCAAAGAGTACACCTGGTGGGACTCATGGCTCCAGCAGCATATGTATAGCAGAGGATGGCCAAGTCCATCATCAATGGGAGGAGAGGCCCTTGGTCCTGTGAAGGTTCTATGCCCCAGTGTAGGGGAATGCCAGGGCCAGTAAGCAGGAGAGGGTGGGATGGTGAGCAGGGGGAGGGGGAAGGGAACAGGGGTTTGTTTTAGTTTTTGTTTTTTTCTTTTCTTTTCTTTTTTCTTTTTTTTGGAGGGGAACCTGGGAAAGGAGATATTGTAAATAAAGAAAACATCTAATAAAAAAAAAAGAGTGGTCATGGTCATGGTGTCTCTTAGAATTTTAACTCTTTCTGATGCTGCAATAGAAATAGAATAGAAACTAAGTCAGCAACAAACAGCACTCAATGTTTAGTGGCTAACACAACTAACATTTACTTTTTGTTCATGATATAAGATCAGTGAAAATTAGGAAGGAAACTCTGCTTGTCATAGTCCCTCAGAACTTGTGCTGATGGGATTTTAACTCAGCATGCACCTCTATAATCCCCAGGAAGGGTGGAGGGAGGAGGATAGAGGTTCAACCTCCTGCCTGGCAGGGATACATGCTGTTTCATTGAACAAATCAAGTTATAGATTCCCACCAATAAGATCAGATGATCAGATCAGATCAGAGAGACTGAGTGCCATCAGAACTGAGAGAGGAAAACTACAAATGGTAGAATGATACTCTAGGTATCTGGGAATGTAGTTCAGTTGGTAGAATCCTCCCTTTGCACGCACAAAGCCCTGCACCTATCTCCAGCATCACATAAAGCAGGCACAGTGTTGACTGGAGGAACAGAAATTCAATGCCATCTTCGGCTGCTTAGTGAATTTGAGGCCAGCTGGGGGTACAAGAGACCCTGTTTCAAAAAATCAAACAAAACAAACAAAGTAGCAAAAAAAAAAAAATCCCAGTTATATGGTAGGAACACATTAAACTGCTACAATATAGTCAATCACACTTTGTTCCAATCTTTGCATCATCCATAAATAAAGAGAATGATGCCTTTCCAGTGATAAGAGAATGAGTTCATTTAAAAGGCCATGTAAGGGCCGGGCGTGGTGGCGCACGCCTTTAATCCCAGCACTTGGGAGGCAGAGGCAGGTGGATTTCTGAGTTCGAGGCCAGCCTGGTCTACAGAGTGAGATCTAGGACAGCAGCCAGGGCTATACAGAGAAACCCTGTCTCAAAAAACCAAAAAAACCAAAGAAAACAAAAAACAAACAAACAAACAAAAAAGACCATGTAAGTTACTTTAAAACTTATCCACTTGTATGCCAACAAGTGCTTGTTGACAGGAGCCTGATATAGCTGTCTCCTGAGAGGCTCTGACAGTACCCGACTAATACAGAAATAGAGGCTCTCAGCCATCCATTGGACTGAGTACAGGGTCCCCAATGAAGGAGTTAGGGAAAGGACCCAAGGAGGTAAAGGGTTTGCAGTCCCTTAGGACGAACAACAATATGAACTAACTAGTACTCTCAGAGCTCCCAGGGACTAAACTACCAACCAAAGAGTACACATGGTGGAACCCATGACTCCAGCTGCATATGTAGCAGAGGATGGCCTTGTTGGGAATCAGTGGGAGGAGAGGCCCTTGGTCCTGTGAAGGCTTGATGCCCCAGTGTAAGGGAATGCCAGGACAGGGAAGCGAGAGTGGGTGGGTTGATGAGTAGGGGGAGGGGTTATGGGATAGGGGATTTTTGGAGGGAAAATAAGGAAAGGAGATAATATTTGAAATGTAAATAAAGAAAATATCTTTAAAAAAAAAGCCATTCAGGTAGTTGCTACACACACACACACAAAATCCACTTATTTTTTTCTGTGTAGCTAAAATACTCCTTTAGCTTATAGAGATTTAATTTTTTTTATGTTTAGAAAACATTTAAATATTGAATTGAATTGTTATAATTTTCAGTTTGAATTATTTATTGTACAAAAGGATTTTTTTTTTAGTATCTTTTTAGGTTCAATGCTGAATCTTTCCCAGAAATACCACCACCACCACTAAGTTTGGTTAAGACAAATATGGAGCAGTTGTTAGGCTTAAAAATCAATTTATTTTAAATAATATTTGTATTCTTTGAGAATTTCATACAATATTCAAGTATTTTGAACATATTAACTTCCTCATCCCCAAATTCTCCCATAGTCGTTCTTTCTACTTTACCAAACTGTCTCGCTCAACTTTGAGAATTTTTCTTTCTCCATTGAGTTTAATTCATATTACTCAGCTAGTTTTGGGGATGGGGCCTGCCTTGGCATGTGGTCAATCTGTTAGGAGTCAGTTCTATCATTAAAGAAAACTCTTTCTCAGTAGCTATCAAACTTCAATATCTCCTCAGCTAGAGATGGGATATCTTGTCTACCGTTCCACTCCTCCATAGGATTTTGCCTGGCTAGAGCTCATGCTGTCAGAATTGCTGTGACTTCATATGTGCATCTCCCTGTCGTGTCTGGAAAGAATTGTTGCCTGAATGTGGCTAACCATCTCTGGATTTTACATCCCTTCTGACCCTTATTCCTAGTAGAGCCCCAAGACTTCCAGAGGGGTGTGATATGCATTTAGGTGTGATATGATAAATTTAGGGCTGAACACTTCACATCTTTTATTTTCTGCAGGTTGACCAGTTCTCTGCCAATCACCATCTACTGCAAGGACAAGCTTCTCTACTGAGAACTGAGAGGTGTTCACATCTATGGATATAGCAATAAGTCATTTCAATACTTGTGAGTGATGTGGAGGTCAACCTTGTCAAGGAAAAGGTGGGATGGAAAACGAGGCTCCACAGGTTCACACAACACCTCAAAAAGTCCCAATCTTCCCCTACATGGCTCCCAGAACACTGGTAAGATAGCAAAAGGAACTGAGGCAGTGGCTGCTTCTCCCATCTTCATGAAAGTCCTAACAGGTGAAATGTCGACCTCTGAGCCCCTTCTGAGTTACCTCATCAGGCAGGGCTTTCTTTGGAGCTTGGTGACTGTGTGGTGAAATAAGATTGGCTAAGGTTTTAGGGCCTTGAGATTGGCTCAAACACTGTATATAAAATTCTGTGCTGGGCAATTGACTCAGATCTGCACCCTGATGCTGGTCTCTGGAGTTGGATTTCCAGGGATTCATCATGTGACTCCGTTGTTTGTTAGCCCCCATCCTTAGTCCTGTTCTCACAAATACTATATACTTTTATCAGAATAATAGCACTAAGTTTTCTGCTAAGGCCAATGGCCTATCTAGCCACAGATTCTTGGCCCACAAAATAGTGGTAGTTATGGGCTCTATCTCATTGAGTGGCCCAAAGCCCCAGTCAGAAAGTGGTTGGTTTCTCTTGTAACAATCATGCCATTATTACCACTGCTGCACCAATAGGTATATATTGTCAGACCAGTCACTGCTATAGCTTGCAAGGCTCACAGTTGGGTGAGATAGAGGATTGCTTTCTATCCTCGGGGAAAGTGCATAGCAGTAAAGAGTTAGAACAAGTGAGTATGCTCTGATGTTTCAAAAAAAAAAAAAAAGAAACTCAGCAACAAAGACTACCCTAGAGAGTATTGGCATAAAGCCAGGAGTAGACTTTTGTACAACTGAAATCAACACAGTTTTTGATAGGAATGGATAAGACCTCTGACTTTGAATCACACTTTCTGGAAGAAGGGGTAGAGGTGAGCTGCGGAAGGCTCTGCCTATTTTTAGTTGGTTGGTAACCTTTCTCTTACTCCTTCTCTTAAGCTAATATTTCAGGAAAATGTCATTGAATTGCCTAATTAAAAACAGATCAGTGCTTAATTTAGTCACCAAAGGAGGATGCTTCATGGCTGGGAATGAGCTCCCTCGCAGTGAGTATTCTTTTCTTCTCCCCTGACTTACTGCAGTATCTGATATGCTGTAAATACATTCTTGGTAAATATATGGAATTGAAAAGGCCACTGGGCAATCTTTCATGGTTGATTTGAGCATTCCTCTTGATAAAATGGGATGGAATCTTATGTCTAAAGTTGCAAGTTCCTCCTCATTTTAAAAAGTCATGCATATTAGAGAAAACTCATAGCTAAGCATAAGCAGCAAAGCAGTTTACAGGAGTTTTATTATGCACCAGGAACACACTGGCGTATGCGTTTATCTTGTGTACAGAAGGGCTGAGGTGAATTTCCATTCAGGACATAGTTGGACACTTTCTTATTGCATTGGTTTAAGTTAAAACTTGACAGCTATTGTAAAGATGTACCAGAAAATTGTCATTAGAGATGTAAACAGCAAGGAGCTCTCCATTTACGTGTGTGTGTGTGTGTGTGTGTGTGTGTGTGTGTGTGTGTCTTTTTT
>NW_022196912.1:83892555-83893482 GCF_008632895.1 Mastomys coucha | reverse complement strand
CAGAACCTCACCCGAGAGACAACAGGGGATCCTGCCCGGGTCTCTGGCTTAACGTGCTCTCTGGAGGTCTGTGTGTGTCTTAAGATAGGATTGGCCTATGCAGCTCACTCCTGGCCTCTGATTCATAGTCTGGAATTCTGGGAGTCACACATGGATACCACTATGCTTTGCCTGTCTTATTTGTGAATTGAGAGACATTATCCATTAAATTTATTTTTTAAGGCCAGGAATAATATTCATGATAATCAGTGAAATTTAAAGACAATTCTTGAATAATTGTCATTTTATGTACTAAATATTTATTTTTTATTTCCAAATTTAAAGTTTGTGCATTTGAGTATAGATCTTATTTCATTTCTCTCTGTGTGTATATGTGTGTGTGTGTGTGTGTGTGTTGCTAGGGATTTAACCCAGGATCTTATGTATGCTAGACAAACACTCTACCCCTGAGTTATATACCCAGTTTATTTTTTTCATATTGATTTATTTAATTTTTAAATTAAATTTAAAATGTAATTATGCAACTTCCCACTTCCCTGTCCTCTTTCCAATCTGTTTCATGTCCCGCTTATTCCTTCTCAAAATGATGGCTTCTTTTTGTTTGTTATTGTTACATACATGTGCATAAATATTTAAATATAATTTTCAGAGTCCATTGTGTATATCTGATTTCAGGGCTGACCACCTTTTTATTGGATAACCAATTACTGGGAAAGGCTAATTCTCCTCTCTCAACAGTCATTAGTAGCTTGCAGTTCTTTGTTTAAGAAGCCAACCAACTTCATGTTCTTTCTCCCCATCTCTAAATAACATAAGTCAAAAAATAAAGATCAAAAGAAGTAAACAAACAAAACTAAATAAAACAAAAAACCCAAAACATAACAGCGAGAATTCTCTCTTATGAATTAGGTTTTTTTTTTTTTTTTT
>NW_022196912.1:83883896-83892326 GCF_008632895.1 Mastomys coucha | reverse complement strand
ATATACAGTTATACAATATTGCGCAAAATTATATTTATGGAAGGAGGAAACACATTTTTATCTATGTATGATGTGTTTATAATAAATATTAAGAACATGTCAATAAATAAAACGTTTCTGTAGAAGAGAACTTTTTTTTTTTTTTAGAAGAGAACTTTTAAGTCATGCTCTCTGATCAATCCTTTAAGCATTAAGTTTTTATAAATTAAGCGTAACACATCTAAGTAATCCTTAGGACTGAGGAAAGTAAAAACTAAAATTAGAAAAGGAAAGTAAAGACAAATAAATAAATCTTTTATGGTTATAATTTGGATAAAGTTATCGGGCAACCCAGACCAAAATTTCTTCTCCCCCCATTTTGCTCTACCTTCTGAAACTTTAATATTTTTTTATTAAAAATTGTATATACAATATGTTTTGATCATAATTCTTTTTGGCCTGTCAAAGCCCTCTCAGATTTTCATCTCCTTTCCCTAGCTGTTTTAGTTAGGGTTTCCATTGCTGTGAAGAGACACTCTGACCAAGGCAAACTTTTATAAAGGACAACGTTTAATGACAGGTTCAGAGATTCAGTCCACTCTCAGCATGGTAGGAAGAATGGTAGCATTCAGATGGACATGGTGCTAGAGGAGCCGGAAGTTCTATATCCTGATCCAGATATCTCTTCTTCCAAAGGCAATCAGGAGGAAGGTCTCTTCTGCGCTGGAAGGAGCTTTAAAGCCCACCCCACCTCCAACAAGGCCACGCCTCCTAATAGTGCCACTTCCCATGGGCCTTTAAACCACCACACCAGCCAACCAACTTCATATTCTTTCTCCCCATCTCTAAATAACATAAGGCAGAAAACCAAAAATCAAAACGAATAAACAAATAAGACTAAATAAAAAAACCCCAAACATAACAAAAGCCCCTCTCCCCCAACGTATAATGTTTTATGTTGATCCATTTCTCCTGGGGTCTGCCCTGGAGTGTGGGATTGGGCTTTGAAGCTCTGTCCAGTGCAGAAGAGACCCTCCTTCCTGCTGTCTGCCGAGGAGACTGCCTTCTTCTGGCTGCCTTTGGATCAAGGCGTAGAACTCTCAGTGAGACTCTATTAAAAAAATTGACTTTCCTTCTTCAGCAGGTATCAGTTGCGAATAGCATCTTGGTTAGGGGTGGGACTCTGAGTCCACTTTCCTTTCTCCATGCTAAGATTTGGTCTGGTTTGAGCTTATGCAGATTTTGTGCATGCTGCCAGTCTCTGTGAGTTCTTATGTGTGTCAGTTTTGATGGGACTCTGTTTCATTGGAGTTATCCATCACTCTGGCTCTTACAGTCTTTCTACCTCCTCTTCTGAAGAGATCCCTGAGCCTTGAGGGGAAGGGCTAGATAAAGACATCCCATTTAGGACTGAATCCTTCCAAGTCTCTCACTGTCTGCACATTGTCCTGCTGTGGGTCTCTGTGTTGATTACCATTTACCTCTAGAAGACACTTCTCTAATGAGGTTGAGCAATGCGCTGGAGCAAAGCATTGCTATTGACTTTTATGATAGTTCAGGTCTTGTTAGGGAGCGTATTGGTAGGCTTCATCTACCTATTTCTTGAGGCAGAGTTTTTCAGTGGCTTAGAACTCACCAAATAGACTAGCTAGGCTGGCTGACTAGCGGTTTCTAGTGATCCTCCATCTCTGCCTTGTCATTGCTGAGTTGCAAGTGTGTGCCGCCAGTTCCAGTGTTTATTTCCTGAGTTCTGGGGATCAAACTTAGGTCTTTGCATTTTGCAGCAGAAACTTTACTAACTGAGCTATTTCTCCAGCCCCAATTTGTTCTAATAGTTACATATTAAAAAGAAAGATAGCAGCCGGGCTGTGGTGGCGCACGCCTTTAATCCCAGTACTTGGGAGGCAGAGGCAGGCGGATTTCTGAGTTCGAGGCCGGCCTGGTCTACAGAGTGAGTTCCAGGACAGCCAGGACTACACAGAGAAACCCTGTCTCCAAAAAAAAAAAAAAAAAAAAGAAAGAAAAAAAAAAAAGAAAGAAAGAAAGAAAAAAGAAAGAAAGATAGGCACTTAAATCACAGTATGGCCTATATAGCCTTCACGTATTTAGGCCAATCAAGCTGTCTCCCGCAATCCTGTAACTGTGAGCCTTTTTGGGCCTCTTCCATGGACTTCTGTGAGTTAAAGATAAGATGCAAAGTGCTGGGGAAGGACACTAAACCCAAGCATCAGAACATGGGGAAGTTCTTCTGTTTCCTCTTCACTGCGCATGCCCCAGGCTGACTGATACAATGGAGAACTTGTGATGCACATTTGTTTTCATTTTGTTCATTAGCACTTTTCTCTCCCAAATTATCCAGGCTTTTCTTGGCATTATTCCTCATTTATATATGTATAGTGACCCTGTCATAGCTAGGACATCCTTTTATTTGTAATAACTGTGATTCTTTCCACGGGGCTGAGAGACATTAAGGCTAAAAATTACTGCCAAGCTTTTGTATTTAGTAGAAGATCATATAAAGCTACCTTAGTTAATTTTATGCTTATTTGTTTCCAGATCTAACCTTGCTCTCCTCTCTCTTTGTATATGTGTGTGTATATATGCATGTGTATATACTTACTGTAGGTATGTACTGTACTGTGTGTGTATGTATGTGCGTTTTTATGTGTGTAATTATGTATAAAAGTGAATGTAGTTCTATCAAATCATTTTCTAGGCATAATGCTTAGAAATTAAAATAATTGACTTTATGCCAAATACTGAGGAAATCCAGAGAATCATAAAATACTTTAAAAACCTAAACTTACTTTACCAAACTGGAAAAAAAAGTCTAAAAGAAATGCATAATTTTGTTAATACATGCCACTTACGAAAGTTAAGTCAAGATCAGATAAGCCATTTAAGTAGACCTATAACTCCTGTTGAAATAGAAGCAATAATTAAAGGTCTCTCAATTTAAAAAAGCCCAGGGCCAGATGGTTTTAGCACAGAATTCTACCAGACTTTTAGAGAAGAGCTAATGTTAATACTCCTCAAATTATTCCACAAAATAGAAACAGAAGGAACATTGCTTAGTTCATTTTATGAGCCCACAGTTACGCTGATGCCCAAACTACATAACAGTGCAGCAAAGGAAGAGAATTACAGACCAGTTTTCCTTATAACACAGATGCAAAAATTTCAACAAAATACCTGCAAACTGAATTAAGAACACATCGAAAAGGTCATCCACCTTGGTCAAATAGGCTTCATCCAGAGATGCAGGGATGGTTCAACATATGTACGCTGATAAATTTAATCTACCATATAAACAAACTTAAGACAAATCCACAAATCATCTCATTATGTGCAGAAAAGGCCTTTGACAAAATCTTACACCGCTTTATAATAAAAGTCCTTGAGAAATTAAGGAAACAAGGGCCATACCTCAACACAATAAAGGCAGTTTGCAGTAAGCACATAGCCAACATCAACTTAAATGGAGAGAAACTCAGAGCAATTCTACTAAAATCAGTAATAAGACAAAGTTGGAAAGAAAGAAGTCAGAGTGTATTCATATGCTGGTGATATGAGAGCATGCATAAGTGACCCTAAAAATTCCACCAGGAAATTCCTACAGCTGATAAACACTTTCAACAGAGTTGCTGGATACAAAATTAACTTATAAAAATCAGTAGCCCTCCTATATACAAATGGAATGAGGAAGAAATCAGGGAAACAACACCTTTCACAATAGTCTTAAATAATATAAAATGCCATGAGGTAACTCTAAGCAAGCAAATGAAAGACCTGTACAATGAAAATGTTAAGACATGGAAGAAATTGAAGAAGTTATCAGAAGATGGAAAGATCTCCCATGCTCATGGACTGCTAGGATTAATATAGTAAAAATAGTCCATCCTACCAAAGGCAGTCTATAGACTCAGTGCAATCACCATCAAAATTCCAACAATTGTTCACAGATCTTGAAAGGACAATTTTCAGCTTTATATGTAAACAGTTGTGTTGGTTGGTGTTTTGCTGGGACAAACATGTGAAGGAATATCTTTCTGAAGTGGATATGTATGAAAGGCTAAGGTAGACTCATGAAGAAATATTTTCCTGAAGCAGACACAGGAGAAAGGATGTTCTGCTAAAGCAATCATATGAAAGGACCCATGATGAAGGATTTTTCACTAACAACACCTACGTATTGGTTTCCTTTACATTGTGTAGTTGAGCTGCATTTGTCTGGACTTCATAGAGAGAAACACGCCAAAAAACTTCTGGTGGTGTGCTGTAGTTACTCGCCGCTTCCGTGGACTCGGGCTGATTGGCAGAGTGAGGTCAGCAGAGGCAAGACATGCGCTGAGAGGCAAGACCTGTGGAGGATACATGATGTCTGGAGCATATAAAAAGGAATTGATGGACAGTGAAGGAGGCTGAGCTTGGGTTGCTTATAGAGCTAGCTGTGCAAGGCTTGTTGTCCCCTGTTGTCACTGATCTTCACTTCGATGGGAGAGATGCAGCAGAGAACTTCCGGCATTCTTCCCTGGTCCCTCCTACTGACTGGTACTGAGGCTAAGGCCTGGCTGTTCCTGCTAGGTAGTGCGACCACTGCTGATTCATGTTTGCTATCTAGACTCTACGGAACTGGATTGCTGGTGTATCTGTGAAGTGTTTTTGAGGGGATCGAGCTGCTGATGCTGACCTTTTAACTGAACTACCAATTTCCAGACAACACAGATGGCAGTTGCTACAAAGAACCTTTATAAACAGGTCTACTTTCCCTGTATCCTTTCTTTCCCACTACCTCTGGTGAGTGGTGGGCTACAAGGGAGGCTAAAGCATTTAAGAACCATATTAAAAATAGGCATTGAAAAAATTAGTTACAGGAAACTCAAATGGCTGACAAACATTTAATGTTCAACACTTTTAGTCATCAATGAAATGCAAACCAAAATACGTTGAGATTTCATCTTACATCCATCAGAATAGCTAAGATCAATACAAAAAAATTGATAGCATGTGCTGGCAAAGATGTGGAGTAAGGGGAATGTTCATCCATTGTTGGTGTAGAGCCTCTATGACTGGAAGTCAGTATGACAGTTTTTCAGGAAGATGGGAATCAATCTACCTCAAGATACAGTTGTGTCACTCTTGGACGTATACCCAAAGGATGCTTCATCCAACTACAGAGACACTTGTTCAACCATGTTCGTTTCTGCTCTATTCTTAATAGCCAGAAATTGGAAACAACCTAGACATCCCTTAACAGAAGAATGTATGGAGAAAATGTGGTACATTTACATAATGGGGTATTACTCAGTCATTAAAAAGAATGAAATCAAAGATTCACAGATAAATGAATGGAACTAGAAAAAATCATCCTGAGTGAGGTAACCCACAAAGGCAAATATATGCATTCTCTTAGATGTGGATATTTGCTGTTAATTGAATGATAACCAAGCTGCAGTTCATAGAACTACAGAGGTTAGGTTGGAGTAAGGGTAGGGGGTAGATGGGGTGGGGTGGGAAAATAGATATCCCTAGTAAAGGAAAATAGAATGGTGATGTATGGATGGGTGGGGGACAGGAATAGGAGGATCAAGTGGGATGGGGAGGGAAGAAAGGAGTGAGTGATGGGAATGGGGACAGGTAGCTATAATCAATGGTCACTTGAGGAATAGTATGGAAACCTAATACAGTAGAAGCTTCCATATATATATATACATATGTATATATGTATACATATGTATATATATATATATATGTATATGAATGTGATCTAAATGAAATCACCAAATAATATGGAAACAGAGCCCCAACTAGCCATCTCTTGTCACCATATGAAGGTTCCAGTATCAGGATTGGATTATATCTAATAGATTTGTTGGCCAAAGAAGTCCATAGGAACCCACAAACAACTCACTTGGCTGTTGTCAAGACTATAGGTTGCTTTGCACAAACGACTGTCAAGGCCCCATTATTGAAGACAACACCTACACAACTCATTGAACATGGAGAAGTTGAGCTGGTGCCTACATAGAACCTTCACCCCTATGTTATATTGTATTTGGTATAGGAAGATAATCTGCATGCTACCAAAGGAGAAACATAACACCAACCCAGCCACAAACTCTTTGACACAATGGTGTCCTGCCTGCAAGATATGTTAATACAATGGTGGCATAAAGCTTGTAGGAGTAACCAACCACTATCTGATTTGACTAAAGGCCCACTCTTAGAGATGGAACCCCTAATGGACACTGTTTGAGTGATCAATAACCTGAGACTAGATAACCTAGGGACCTAGAATAAAACAAAATACTACTGTTTTACTTAAAGAATATAGCAATAAAATGACTCCTAATGATTTCTGATATACTCAAAGATCAGTGCCTTGCTCAGTCGTAATCAGAGAAGCTTTCTCCTGTAGCAGATTGGAATAAATACAGAGACCCACAGTCCAGGCATTATGCAAAGAGTGAGAGACCTTTGAACCCTCAGCTCTAAAACAAATGTCTTCATAAAACTCCTCCTTTCAGGGCTCAGGGAATCCCTCAGAAAAGGAGGCAGAAAAAGGGCAAGAGCCAGAGGAGAAGGAGGACACCAAAGAAATAAGGCCCTCTAAATCAACAAGGTCAAAGCTCATATGATCTCATAGACACTAGGGGCCTGCAGGAGGGTCCTTAGAACTAGAAGGAGAAATGGTCACGTGCCTCTCTTCCTAACCCAGAAACAGCCTCCAGTTGATAACCATTTGCAAATGGAAGTTTAGTTTTCTCAAGGGAGTGCCACTGGAGAAACAAACTAGTCTTAAGGGTGGGCTGCGTGCCCAGCAGTAGATGGTCAGCAGGAAATGGACGCAGCACAGAAAATGGACGCAGCTGAAGCTCCAGAAACTCCTTGTCTCACAATGCCATGGCAGGGTTTTTTCTTATTTTTTAGTCTTTTTTTTTTTTAAATATATTTTTCTGTCTTTTTACCCTACAGGTCCTTGGCATATAAACTATGGCTTCCAGTTTAGTGTTTTTTTTGGAATTCTGGAGTGTGCAAATGGGTAGGTCTTTGTCTCTATATCTGTTTCTAGTGCTTTTTCTCAGGCTCTTTTCCTTCTGTTTGTTTTGTCCTCTTCCAATGTTCCTGTTTGATCTTATTATATTTCATTATTATTCCTTAGAATTCCATTTGTTTTCTAAGGTGAGAGAGAAAGGGAGTGGATCTGGATGGGGGTGGGGGGAAGGTGGGTAGGCACTGTGGTAAGTAGAGGGTGGGGAAACTTTAACCAGGATATATTAAATGATAAAAAATTATTTTCAATTAAAAAAATTCCTCTCAGGAGTGTCCAGAACTTTGGAGTTTAATTGCTTCCAGATGTAGTCAGCTTGACAACCAAGGTTTGCTGTCATAATGAGATAAATAATATAAGTATAAACAGAAGGATGCAACTCATATAATCATTTTAATGGATGGAGAAAAGACCTTTGACATCATACTACATCATTTTGTGATTAAAAACCCTGAAGAGTCTAGGAATGTAAGGAACATGATCCAGCATAATAAAGGCTAAATGTGACAAACCAACAGCCAACATCAAGCTAACTAGAGAAAAATTTGATACATCTCCATCTATCAAGATGAGGATCAAGACAAGAGTGTCTATTCTTGCCACTTCTGTTTGAGATAGCGCATGCAGTTTAGAGAAATAAGACAAAAGAAGGAAATAAAAGGGAGACAATCAGGAAAGGAACAAGTCAAATGTCCTTACTTGCAAGTGGCATGATTCTATATACATAAGAAATTATAAAGATGTGAGCAAAAAATTCTGAAAGCTGATAAACACTTTCAGCAAATTGGAAGGGTACAAAATAAATAAGACACTGTATCCTTCCTCTATGCCAAGGATAAATATATTAAGAAAGAAATCAGGGTATAATTACATTTACAATAATCTCAAAACCCAAGAAAGTATCTTGGAATATATCTAATGAAGGAACTGAAAGATCTTCCAATACAAACCTTAAAACAACAAAGAAGAAAATACCAGAAGATGGGCTGGAGAGATGGCTCAGTGGTTAAGAGCACTGACTGCTCTTCTGGAGGTCCTGAGTTCAAATCCCAGCAACCACATGGGGGCTCATAACCATCTGTAATGGGATCCGATGCTCTCTTCTATTGTGTCTGAAGACAGCTATAGTGTACCTATGAAGTTTACTATGAATAAATAAATTTTTGGTTTGGTTTGGTTTGGTTTGGTTTGGTTTTTCGAGACAGGGTTTCTCTGTGTAGCCCTGGCTGTCTTGGAACTCACTCTGTAGACCAGGCTGGCCTCGAACTCAGAAATCCGCCTGCCTCTGCCTCCCACCACCGCCCAATTTTCTTTTTTTCCAAGACAGGGTTTCCCTGTGTAGCCTTAGCCACCACCGCCCAGCTTTTTTTGTTTGTTTGCTTTTTTCGAGACAGGGTTTC
>NW_022196912.1:83874912-83883886 GCF_008632895.1 Mastomys coucha | reverse complement strand
ACATTAGAAGAGGGGAGGATCCTCATGCTCATGGGTTGGAAGAATTAATATTGTGGTTGTCCTATCAAGAACAATCTGCAGACAAATACAGAACTAATCAAAATTCCAGTGATGGTCTTCACAGAAATAGAAAACAAAAACCATGTGGAAAGAAAAGAGATCCCAAATAGTCAAAATGATACAAAAAGCAAAACCAAAATGAGCAAAAAGAACAGTGCTGGGAATATCACCACACAGCCACAGCACGATATGACACAATAACAGACACACAGATTAAAACAATAGAGTAGAAGACCCATGTAAGAGCCTGTGAAACTACAGCCATCTTATGTTTGACAAAAAAAGTATACCGAAGAAAATTCAGCTTCGTCAAAGGAAATGTGCTGTAAAAACTGGGCATCTACATGCAGAAAAATAAAACTCAAATCTTTGTCTCTCACCCTGCACAAAAATAAGATTCAAATGGACTCAACATGAGACTTGAAACTCTGAAAAAAGTAGGAAGTGCATGTCAAGATCCGGGAGTAGGTAAGGACTTTCTGAATAGGTTCTGGTCACTCAGGAAACAACACCAATGACTGACAAATGGGACCTCATGGAACTCAAAGCCCTCTCTACAGTAAAGGAAACTTAATGGAGCAAACTGTTAGGGGCAGCCCATAGAGTGGGAGAAAATCTTCATCAATTGCACATATGACAGACGACTTGTTAGTTTGGGGTTACGACTGTTGAAACAAAACACCATGACCAAAGAGCAAGTTGAGGATGAAAGGGTTACATTTCCATATTGCTGTATATCATTGAATAAAGTCAAGACAGGAACTCAAACAGGGCCAGAACCTGGAAGCAGGAGCTGACACAGAGGCTATGAAGAAGTTCTGTTTACTGGCTTGCTCCTCATGGCTTGCTCAGCCTGCTTCTTATAGAACCCAGGATCACCAGGCCAAGGATGACACCACCCACAAAGGGCTGGGCTCTTCCATCAATCACTAAGAAGAAAGTGCCCAACAGCTGGATATTCCAGAGGTTCTTGTTTTTCAGATAACTCTAGTTTGTGTGTGAAGTTGGTATAAAACTAGCCAGCACAGGATTAATATCTAGAATACACAAAGAACTTAAAGAAAAATCAAGGAAACAATTTAGTCAAAGCCATAAGCTGTAGAACAGACAGAAAGATCTCAAAAGAAGACATACAAATGGCTAATGAATATACATCTATGTTTAACTATCAAACATCTTTAGCCATCAGTGGAATGCAAATTGAAATTACATGGATAGTCTGCCTCCAGTGAGAGTAGCTGTAATCAAGAAAATCAATAACAACAAGTGCTGGTGAGGATGCTTGGAAAGGAGAACACTTACCCACTGTTGGTGGGAATACAAATTGGTACAGCCACATGGAAATCATTTTCTCAAAAAAGCTAAAAGTATAACTGTCACATTATCTAGCTATATCACTCCTGGGCATGCATCCAAAAAACTCTATGCTCTACTTCAGAGACACTTGCTTCTCTATGTCCATTGCTGTTCTCTTAACAATAACTAGGAAATAGAGGGGACATATCTCAACATAATAAAGACTATATGTGACAAATTTACAGACAACATCTTGCTAAATGGTGAAATTCTTGATTAATTTCCACTATTAACAAGACAAGAGTTTAGGAATAGAATGGAATTGGCCTAGATATCCATTAATGGATAAGTGGATAATGAAAATGTGATACATATACATAATGCCATTTAATCTGCCATAAAGAAAAATGAAATTATGAAGTTAGCAGGAAATGGATGAAGTGGAAAATACAGTGATGGAGTGAGTACAAACCCAGAAAGACAAATGCCACAAGCTCTCTCTCCTAGGCAGATTTACATTCCTAATTTCTAGATTTGTATGTTTACCTTGGAGTTCCTGTAGAGGCCAGGGAGCTAGGAAGGGGCCTAGGTGTATGGGAACAAAGAGTACTTAAGACGAGGGAAAGTGATAGAACACATATGACACGAAAGGTAGAGAAGTGGCTTCCCAGAGGTGGAGAAATTCAAATGGGGATGGAGGTGACGGGAAAGGGGATTGGAAGAGGTAGAAGGGATGTCTAATCAATGTGCCTCTTTTACACTAATTAAAATATTATTATTTAAAAACTAGTTTAAATGGGTGGATAATGCTGTTCCTCGAAGCCACAGGACAGTGAATGGAAGTTCCAGCCCCAGGTGTATCTCTGTTGGCTGCTGGTTGGAGATGCCCCAGAGGCCTAAAACTATATAGTCTATTGCCATTCTTCTTGGTTGCCCATTAAATGATATAGTAAGATGCTGTTGCTGAAGCAACCACACACATGGTTGCCGAACATATAGAAATCAATCTGGAACTGAGCTGCAAGTTTCCTTCCTATGGATACTGATAGTTCTGGAAGGTGTGATGCAGCTGTTTGAGGAGAAAAGTCATGGGCTGTCTTGCCCAACAATGAATTCTGTGAGCTACAATACCAATTTGCTGGATGAGCTCTGCATTGTGGTGCAGGAGCAGCAGGGCTGTTGGAAGGATAACTAACCTCTTGACAGGTAGATCTGAGGCCTGCTCCACAGGAAAGCATTCATGCCTGGTCTAGCAAACCTAGTTAAAAGTCCATGGCTTGGGTGGTCATAGGCCCAACAGGGAGCCTGCAACTATTGTTTTGCTAAACAGTCAAATGTCAAGCTGCCTTTTAAATATTTATAAGATAGATCAGTGCTGATCTCTGCCTGCATCAGAGAAGCTTACATTTGCAGTGGGCAATGCTTAATGCAGAGACCATAACTTATCAAAGTACTGAGAACAAGTGCCTCTTGAGTTCCCCATCCTGAACAAGACATCTTCCCTACCTCATTCAAGATTCAAGGAACATTGTGGAAGAGTACATGACATGGCTGTTGCATTCATGGGCTCACAGTACTTACTTGCATAAAACCTCATAAGACAGAGCCAGTCAACATTCCATCTTGGCTAGAGGAGAGCTTTGTGAGTACTCACCTCTTCTCAAGTAGAAATAGGCAGTTAGTGGTTGCTGGAGGTGAGCGTTGGATTCCTCAGGGGCGTTGTAAAAGTGGTGTTTTAGCTTCTTCTTCTTCTTCTTCTTCTTCTTCTTCTTCTTCTTCTTCTTCTTCTTCTTCTTCTTCTTCTTCTTCTTCTTCTTCTTCTTCTCCTTCTCCTTCTCCTTCTCCTTCTCCTTCTCCTCCTTCTCCTCCTCCTCCTTCTTCTCTCTCTCTCTCTCTCTCTCTCTCTCACACACACACACACACATGTAACTACAAAAGATAATATGGCAATTTCTTTACTATTTATATGGGTTATAGCATCATATTGTATATATTATACACACAGACTTATTTAAAAAACAAAGAAATCAATTAATTTCCCAAAATCACACAGAGAAACCAACTAGACTCACTTTGTCTGCACCTAAACTGGCTGGCCCCTTAGCAAAGTCCTATGACGACATTATGAAGGATGACATCTTCCAAAGTGACAAGTGACTTGGAATCTTTAAACAGCCTTCTGAATAACTCTTCCCTGGGAGGAAGCTGTCAAACATACATACAACCCTCCCAAACAAACAGCCAAACCGAACCGAACCGAACTGAACCAAACCAAACCAAACCAACAAAACCCCAACCCAATCCAAACCAAACCAAACCAAACCAAACCAAACCAAACAACCAAAACCCATCGTGAGTTAGTGACTACTTACTACATGTAAGGAAATTTTCTAAGTATTTTTCATATCTGAACTCATTTGATCCTCATTATGAAGACTTGTTGCATCATTGTAATTACCATGTCACCAATGGTAATTGCTTAAAGCAGGTAGGAATCAAGTGACATGGAGAGGACCACACAGCCAATGAAGGTAAAGGCCCAGCTTGGAACCAGGCCAGGTGGATCCAGAGCTCATCCTCTTAACACAGCTCTGTGCTGCCTCCCTTACTGATTATGGACATGTTTGATTATGGGGAAAAAGGGCACATCCCATAGACAAACTGGACAGGTAAAGGCTATACCTCAAAATAGTTCTGCTGACTCTGCATAGAAAATTAACAGGACTTTGGGAATTCCAAGGTAGGACGGAAGAATGGGCTCCAGTCTGGAACCCTTTTGCTGCTGTCTAAAAGCTAAATAGGTCCCAGGTTTGGGAAAACACAGAGACTCTTTCAAACACTGGTTGTGTGTAGTGAGAATTTGGTTTCTTTAAAGACCCAGTTGTATGAATATGTGTATCTCCCAGGTGTGGGATATGGGGCTGCTTCAGATTGTTCACTATACTAACTATGGTTTTTCTCGTGCTCTAGGAGGGACGTAATTTTTTGCCAGCTGGAGATAGTTTACATTTGGAATTCTGGAGACTCTTGAGAGGTTATAACTGCAAGAGCTGCAGGAGGGCCCAGGGCAGCTGTTGTGTTTTGTGAAGTGGTCAGTGGTCGTGAGCAAAGAGAAGAAGAAATTGGATATACTAATGGTGAAGATCAAACTTGCCTCTAATAAGCAGGAAATAATCTGAGGAGATAATACCCTCTTTCCTGTTTAAACAGTCTGTCGTCTTTCACTCCTACCTAGTGTTGGAAGGGATTGTGGTGGAGAAGAGTGGTAGATACAAGAACCCAATAAAACAGGCCAAAATAGTGTGCCTATGAATGGTGCTGGGACATGGGGCTAGGGAGAACGGGAAACTTGGTTTCTAATGCTGTAGAGGAAATGGCAGTGTGAGCCTCCTTCAGCTAAGAGCTGGTTCTTTCACACCTTCCCTTGTCACAAATAGCCACGCCTTTTTCTAAGCTCCTGCAAATAGCCACGCCTCTCTCCAACCTCCTGCCAATAGCCACGCCTTTCTCCAAGTTCCTGTTACACCGGAAGTCCACCTGAAGTCCCGCCTGAAGTCCAGCCTGAAGAGACGGAAGATGAAGATGCTGATTGGGCCATGAGTTACTGACGGACTTGGGAGAGGGATTTTTTGCTCTACCTACCTGCTTGTAAGAGAGTTCAATAATGATGGAGGACTGAAAGCACACCATGCCTTGGTCTCATTTTTTTTAAAACCCCTTCCCGCATTCCGGTTTCCTTAATTTTTCAGGCTCTGACTCCCATTCCAGAGGACCCGTTCATGTGTGGCTGCAGGCAGCCACAGGCAGGGTACAAAGGAATAGATATTCTGTTTCAGCAAAAAGTTTGTTGTGGCTGCTGCTCCCTTGCTACTGTGGTTTGTCAAGTGGTTGTGATCAAAGAGATGAGAAGAAGATATTGCATATCCGGATATCAAAGATCAACATTGCTCCAAGGAACTCGATGCTCCTAGTCAGCAGGACATAGTCTAATGAGATCAAGACCCCCTTTCCCCTCTAACCTTCTTTCTTTCCTACCTAGTGTTATGGGTTGGAAGGGATTAGGGTGGAATAAGGGCAGAGAAAGGTGGGAGATATAAGAACCCAATAAAGTAGTCCAAAAAGTATGTTTACAGATTTGTCTTAATTTAAATAGCTTGTATAGTTTTGTTAAATAGTCATATCCCGACAGATAGGGCTTTGAGACGAGATACTTTGGGTAAGGATTAAACTGGGATGGTGTCCAGCAGGAAGCCTCAATACAGAAAAGGTTCAGCAGGCACAGGGAGTAAATTGCAAGAGGTCATTTGAGATACCCAGGAGAACTGTAACACCCTCCAACGACCAGCAGAGATCAGATTGCCCAGCACAAGTGGGATGGGAAATCAAGCCAACCTCTCTCTGTCGAAATGGATGTTCTCATCACAACAAGTGGAGGGCTTGGGAACACTCAGGCACTGGAAATTCGGATTGGGTTAAAGTTAAAAGATTTGATGTGTAAAAGTAAACACTCCTCCGGTAAGTATGTATTGAGTACCTACTTTCTGCCAGGCCTTTTCAAGGTGCTGCAGATAAGCCACTGAGCAAAACTGACTCGGTCTCTGCCCTGCTAGGGCTTGAAATTCAATGGAGAAGGCTGACAAGCCATCAGCAGAGCCCACTAAGTGCAATTGAAGGTTGGACAGGAGGGTCTGGTGTGGTCAGGAAAGAGAGGGCAAAGAGCCTCTTAAGTATTACAAAGGAGCTGCAGAAGAGGTGATGCGCAAATTGAATTGAGAGCTAGAACTCTGTACAGTTTATAGAGGTGAGGAAAAAAAATGTTTGGAGGAAAGTTAGGAGTGGGCCTTGTGGCTTTAGAAATGGAGGGGTGTTCTTGTCTGAAAAGATGCTGAACAGGGGCCATAAGGAGTTATGACAGAGGTGGGGCTCAGGAAGGTTATGGCATCCTGGGAAGCATATTAAAGAGTTTGGAACAACAAAGTAGTGGTGTGATCAAGTGAGAGCTACAAATATAAAACCAAGGAAATGGGGGCATTAAAACTGTGTTTTGTTATTTTAACCTGAAGGTATATGGTGTTTTCAGTTGATAGTAAAATTTTACTTCTTCAATGAGCTAGGATATAAACTTGTGTCAGATCCATCACAGTGATTGGTCTGTACCATTTAAGGACTGGACCCTAGTTATTCTCCTTTTATCTATAGTGGTGATTCATATTCCCCAAATTATTTCATGTCACTAAAATATACATCTGTAAGAGCTATAGCTCAATGATAGTGATCATGCTTAACGTATGAAAAGCCCCGGGATCAATAGTTATCACCAGAAAATATCAGTTAGCTTATTAAATAAAATATACTATTAACCCAATCCCCATTTTACCCTTTGAGGTAAGTACTGTTACCAGCCCCATTTCATTAATGAGATTCAGAGCACTCACACAGCCAGGAAGTAACAACCATGTAGCTTTGGCCAGCTTTCGGGCAGATTGTACTCAACCTATACCACATGCAGCCTCTGTGATTCACTTTTAAGAGATTAAAAATGTAATAGACACAGCATCAACCTGAGTAAGCACCACATACACTAGTCATCTGAATAGACACTTAGTGGAGCCAGAGCCAGTCTAGGGCTATAAGCATGAATATGGTCCAGTTCCTCCTCCAGCCTAGAAGCTGGACAGATAACTCCAAATCACAATCCATGGTAGAAGAATGATGAATGAGGGAGACAGCACATGGATATCTAATGTCCTCAGGGACACAAAGCCTCCATCAGACAGTTCCCACAGAGAAATATACACAAGGTTCACAGTGAAGGAGACATGGAATTTGAGTGTCTGGACAAAGGAAGAAGAGACACCGAATTAGAGATTTGTTCAAAGGATAGCAACTTGGGGATGGGAGAGACCTATGGAGAATGCAGAGCATGGAGCCAGTCAGTGGGGCTGTGGCAGGCTCATCCAAGCAGGACTGTTGATGACGAGCATTCAGCAACATCATGCCTTCAGCTTGTGCCACAAGCTGAGTAACAAGAATCTATATTACACCATGCTCCAAATGTCTGTGGGTATGGTGTTTCCCCAGGCGGGGAGTCTTGCTAAAGTCTTCTTCTCTTGGGCATTTGCTTGCACGTGCACGTGGACGTGTGTGGTTTGTGCCAAGTGCACACATTTGTGTGTTTATATTGACACTGGGAGTTGTACTTTTAACTTTCATTGAGTTTGTTCTTTAACAGTGTCAACATGTATAAAATATGTACATAAAGTACCGTGACCCACGTTCTCTCTAATCTTCCTTGCACCTCGGTTAACTCACCTCCCCATAATTTCCTTTATGGAACACAACTTTATTGAGGAATACCTTACATATAAAAATTGCATGCTGTCTCAGGGGTACTATTGTGCTGATAAAGTGCCATGGCCAAAAGCAATTTGGAGAGGAAAGGGATTGGAACTCCAGATAAAAACTTGGAGGCAGGAACTGATGCAGAGGCTACAGACAGGTGCTGCTGCTTACTGGCTTGATTGTCATGGTTTGCTCAGCCTGCTTTTTGTTTTGTTTTGTTTTTCGAGACAGGGTTTCTCTATGTAGCCCTGGCTGTCCTGGAACTCACTCTGTAGACTAAGCTGGCCTCGAACTCAGAAATCCACCTGCCTCTGCCTCCCAAGTGCTGGGATTAAAGGCACTTTAATCAAGAAAATGCATCACCCACTTGCTCACAGACCCATCTGGTTGAGGGCATTTTCTCAATTGAGGTTCCTTCTTTGAGAATGACTTGAGCCTTTGTCAAGTTTACTCAAAATTAGTCAGCACATCTACCTCTGAAATAAAATTCAACAGTTTTAAATAACTATAAAATGAATAATATAACCATCAGCAAACATTTTCTTTTTTTCTCAGTATATGTATTAACTGTATATTTCAAAGTAATACATCACCACTAATATTTTCTTAAATGAACATAAATATATACAGTTTTTGTTTGTTTGTTTGTTTTGTATTTAGTAGAGCTTAAAATCTTGGCTCTTACTGTGGTAATTTGATACAAGAGTTACAAACATCAAGCAAAGCATTCAGTCTTACTCTTTGTTGTTCTTTTACAACCCCCTCCCCCCCGATTTAATTGTCTACATTTCTTTTGGGTATATAAATACTTTTAAAATATGTAAGCTGTTCTGAAAACCATAGTATAGTGTAAAAACATGAAATAAACAATACTACTAACAGAGAGGCTGAGATAGGAGAAGCAAGATCTCAAGACCATTATGTTGTACACAGCAAGACACTGTCACGAACAAACAAGCTGAAAATGTATATGGATTGTATAATATTGGACCTATTTCTCCAATTACCAAATTAGAGAGAGAGATGACAGGCAATAAATTTCTAATTACTCATATTTTTGGATTTCAATTGACTAGGATATGTTGGTAATATTAATTTTCATATTAAGATATTAAGAAAAAGTAATTGTCACTTCCTGTTGTTTTTGTGGAATTAGATTTGTGTGGATTTGTTGAAAGATTACTTTCTTCTAAGATGTAGTTTCACTTCTTATATTGATGTTTTCCATCTATTATCCTTTGTAGGGCTTGATTTGTGGAAAGATATTGTGTAAATT
>NW_022196912.1:83871928-83874371 GCF_008632895.1 Mastomys coucha | reverse complement strand
TGATTGTGTTTTCCTGTAGTTCTTTAAGGGATTTTTGTGTTTTCTCTTGAAGGGCTTCTAGCTGTTTAACTGAGGTCTCCTATTTCTTTGAGTGTGCTCTTTATGTCTTTCTTAAACTCCTGTATCATCATCATGGGACGTGATTTTAGATCTGAATCTTGCTTTTCCAATGTGATGGTGTGTGTAAGATTTGCTATGGTGCAAGAATTGGGTTCTGATGATGCCAGGTAACCTTGGTTTGTGTTGTTTATTTTCTTACACTTGCCCCCCCTCCCCCCATCTGGTTATCTGTAGTGCTACCTGCCCTTGCTAAATCTGACTGGAGCCTGTCCTTCCTGTGATCCTGGTTGTGTCAGAACTCCTCAGAGTCAATCAGCAAACATTTTCAACACACCTTTTCACTCACACCCTTTAGAAGTGCTGAAGCCCATTTATAGACTCCACCTCTGGTATTAGGCAATATTTCATACAAACTCTGTGGTCTCCTTACTGTGGCTTTTTTCACTTAGCATGTTTTTAAGGTTTATCCCTGGCTTAGAAATTAAAAGATGATTCATTTTTAAAAATGCTAAATACTACAACATTGTACCCATTAGCTGCTAAAATTAGAAACGAACACACCACAATGTGATAAATACAACTGATAATGAGGATTCTATTCACTTCTCAAATATGAACTAGAGCTGAGCGCTCAGTTTTGAACTGCATTGTCTGGTAAGTTATTTCATCATGGAAATCCCAGTCTTGTGAGATCATAGATTATTCCATTTCAGGTGGAAGAGGGACTTATAAAAAGAGTAAGCACTCTGCTTCAGGATTCTACTTCTCTAAACACAAGTGAACCATATGTAAAAAAGAAAAATAAACTAAAACCAGTGGGTGCTTGCTTGTGCACACACACACAGATTCTGAACAAGTCCAACAAAACAAACACAATTGTGAGATTTTTCCATCATAAATTAAAATTCCCAAACTAGTGGTGAGTTGAAATACTGCCCTGAATTTCATTTCAACACAGGCAATGCATTTTAGAAAACATTCCAACTTTACATAATCACTTCTGCATTGATTGTATAAACACATATATTAAAGTAGACATCTCCAAATTCAAAACAGGAAAGGAAATCAGTTGATCCTGGATTTAGTTTGACTCTTTAGTTAATACATCTACATCTCTATCTATATCATCTATATCTGTATCTGTCTATCTCTGCCTCTGACTCTGTCTCTGTCTCTGTATCTATATCTCTATATCACCATGGCAACAGCACTTCCATCACCGGTTGCCTCCTCATTCAGGTAGCAGTTAAGTTAAACACTAAGCACTAAACAGTGTGTCTACCACAAAAAGCAAGGACTTAACATGTCAGTGACACTGATTCTATACCTGAGCCAAGAGAAAGAAATCTGAATTGCCAAATGAAGGCTTTGCCAAAAGTTTTAAGGTACAGCTTTTACTAGGTAATAAAAACCCATGTAGCTACACCATACAGGTCGCTTTGCAGACATTACAGTTCAAGCATACTGCAGAATTTATTTTTCAACCATTCTTGCTAAGTGTTTTCGTTGGAGTGGCTTTGGCTTCTAGCAGTTTCATCCTATTTTAGAAACTATTCCAGGCAGCTTTGGACTAGAGAAGGAAGAAATATAGGGATTAGAAAGGGCCGCATCCTTTATTCTTTGCTAGATGGTCTCCTGCACTTAAGCTAGAGGAAATCTTCCCTGTCTTGGTGGGGCCCCTGGTCAACTCAGGAGCATTTCTAGGCATAGAGCCAGCGTTTCCCTAATATTCACTGTGGTCTCCAGTCTAGTATTTATAAGGAGATAGTGTTTTCACACTCTCCAAATCCCGATTTGTAAGTGGGAAGTGTCATAAAGAATCTTGCTGGTGATCTTGTTCCACCACTTCATTTTGTAAGTCAGACCCTCAAATCCAGAAAATTAAAATAATCTATTCCAGGGTCTGGAGAGATGGCTCAGCGGTTAAGAGCACTGACTGCTCTTCCTGAGGTCCTGAGTTCAAATCCCAGCAACCACATGGTGGCTCACAACCATTTATAATGAGATCTGACACCCTCTTCTGGTGCGTCTGAAGATAGCTACAGTGTACTTATATATAATAAATAAAAAAAAAATCTTAAAAAATAATCTATTTCAGTTACCTGATGTGTTAGCAGAGTAAGACCCAGTCTTCTCTACCCTATGGAGGAGCATTTTCTGTGTGGTCTTCGGGTCTATCTTTTGATGAAGCATGGCTGCACTACTTGGCATCTCATAGGCTTTATCACTCACTGTGACTGACTAATTGTTTCACATTTACTCAAATGAATGGTTGAGTTCATTCATCAGTATTTGTGCACCTGAATGGCACTACTGGTGACATCTTGACCATCATTTGGACTATTATTTTAACAATTTAAGAGAGAGAGAGAGAGAGAGAGAG
>NW_022196912.1:83865853-83871918 GCF_008632895.1 Mastomys coucha | reverse complement strand
AGAGAGAGAGAGAGAGAGAAAGAGAGATATTTTGTGAATGAAAGCATGAAGGAAACAAGATCCTCAAGCATTTGTGGCATGGATGAGGACTAGTGTCCCTCTGTCTCTCCAGGGAGCTGTAATTCCAGAGGGCCAAGGCTAGGTGGTGTGACTTGACTATTTTCAGTCGACTATATGAATGACCCAGTTGCACTTATCCATTGAGAGTGATATCCTGTTGAATTCTCTCTCAGATGTAAGCACCTCCTGTCAGTTACAGCTCTAGGATTCCTGGGACATACAGGGTTGGGTGGAAACAATGCATTATTGTTTCAGTTGATCAGCCTTTTGCTTCCCTTGCTAACCTCTTACACTTGGAGGGCGAGTCTGCTACATGTTGCCAGACTTTATTGAGTTTATGATTTCTTTGCTCTAAATGATGTTTGGATTGGGCTCACATAGTGGGGAGGTGTTTGTAGGTCTTTCAGACTTTTATTGAAAGCATCCTATTTTGTGTTCCTTCTTTCTTCCATCCTTCTGGGCAGCTTCCATGTCTGGTGATGACCTTGGGTTTTCCTTTCAGCTTCATTATCTCCTCTATTTCTTACAAGCTACATTTTTCATGAACTCTGTCTGCTTTAAGTTTATAAACCAGAAAACTCGAGCAAGGAATTTTTACCTCAAAACAGCACTATAAGGCATATTGCACTGTGATCTCCATTTTATTGATAAGGAAAGCGAGATTTCAGGTATTAAACAAATGTAAGTAAGTGGAAGCTGAGGGGATTTAGATGCAAGGCTTTCAGCTAGCATGTAATTCTATTCTAGGCTCATCCACCTTAATATACTGCCTCCAGAATTTTGAATCTTGCTGTTGGAGTTAAACATATGTCTTAGGCACTATTAGTATCAAAGCCAAGTAGGTACCCTGGGATTATTTCCGGACTTAAATTCTCAGATAAAGAATCTCATATCACTTTTATTTTGTATTTGAAGTTACATCCCCTACTGCAAGAATCTCTGCAATTGAACTAGAGCTATTATTCTTTTTCCCTTTATTCCCATTGTCTATAGAATATATGTCTCTCCACAGAAAAAGCCCAACAAAAGTATGAAGTTAATAGTCAATTTTACCTATGGATATGTTTAAAATGCCATGGATAGAAACCACAGATTCAAGTTCAATGATTGGGGAAGTTCACTTTCTGCTGTTGCAATGGAATAGTCAAGAATGGATGCTATGGTTTGAACATATTCTCCCCAAAGTTCATGTATCATAAACATAATGATGATCCACTAATAGTATTTGGAGGCAGAGACTTTCATGTAATTAGATGAAGTTGTGTGTGTAGGGCATGATGAGGAAGACAGACTCAAGCTGGTTTGCTTGCCTTGTCTAGCCATATCATACTGTCTTCTATGTCGTGATTAAGAGGAGGTTCCCACCAGATGCCAAGCAGATACGGACACCACGCTCTTGGAGATCTCAATCTCTAGAACCACAAACCAAATACACTTCTAATTTTTTTTTTTTTTTTTTTTTTTTTTTTTTTTTTTTTTATAAATTAGGTATTTTGGACTTAGGTATTTTGGTATCATTGGGTACTCAATGAAGACAATGGGTAGCATAAAGTATACATATTTATTCTCATACATTTCTGGAACTTGGTAAGTTCAAGACCAAGACACTGCCCCTTTTAACTTTAAAGAAAAAATTCTATTCATTTTATTTTATGTGTATATGTGTCAGAATGTATATATGTGCACCATGTTTGTGCAAAAGTCTCCAGAGGTCAAAAGAGAATATTAGGTCTCCTGGAACTGGAGTTACAGCTGGTTGTGAATTGCCATGTGGGTGCTGGGAACTGAACCTGGATCCTCTGTAGGAGCAGTAATTAGTCTTAACCACTGAACAATCTTACCGTACCCTACTAAGGCCTTCTTCTTGTGCCCACATAAGATGGAAGATGAAGTCACAAAAGGCAAATAAACTCTGAATTCATGCCACAGAACTCATGCTCTCAGTCTTTTTTTTATAGGAGCATCAACAAGTCTATTCATGAGGGCATGACCTCTCCAAAAACCTCACCTCCCTAAACACCCCACCTTCATGCTGTTATATTGAAGATTAAGTTTCCAATGTAGGGATTCTTTTTTTTGGGGGGGGGACGCATTCAAAGCAAGGCAATGTTTTACTTTAAAGCCTTAAAAAAAGTCAAGAATGGGTTTTGTGTAATTTGAGAGTAGTGGTTTTCCAGCAGAGAAGTAGAGGAAACTTCCGTTTTTATTTTTTTGTCTTGACATTTAACTAATTTGATATTTTTTTTTTTTTTTTTTTTTTTTTTTTTTTTTTTTTTTTTTTTTTTTTTTTTTTTTTTTTTTTAGCTAATGATGTATGGCTGACAGCTTATTTTTAAGTTGCAAATCTGTTTTGAAGGGGGTCTCACAGGCTGAAGCACAAGCTGATGTGGACTGCGATGGCGCTATTTTCTTCCTTGAAGAATTGGGCACTGGTGAGAAGCCTGTGTTGCTTGAGGTGTGTCATGCTGTGCGCTTGGTGTTCTCACTTACTGTTTGGGAAGGCATTTTATCGGTGTTGGGACTAGCAAAACAGGGCTTGGAATTTGGGATGGTCTCTAAGGGTCTGAATCCTACAGTAGTGACATCCAGAGAACTTTCTTTCAGTCTGATTTTGGAGAAGTTTGTGAGATTGAGTAGAAGGAAGCTTTCCCTGACATTTGTGTCTTAATAAAAATCTTACTCACTGAAAGGACGTGAGCACCACCAAGCCTCTGCTTTATCCTAGACAGATGAAATAAGTGTGCAGTCACATAACACTGACTCTGAAGCCTCCAGATGTGCATATGGTTTGATTTCTCTGGTGCATGCTTTGATTATATTTAGACAAAACTCCCCAGAAGGCGCCTTTCTGTTCTGCCCCAGATTAATGAGAATGCTTGGCTATACTCGCTGAAAGAAGGCTAAGTAAGGTTAGCTATGCATTAATTTACTTGGAATGGTAATTCTGGAGATCTCTCCCTACAATCACCCTGGGCTCTGTCATCTGTCAGTTTGCCAACTATGAAGAGGAAAATGTGACCAGTGCATAGTCCCTGAAGGGAAAAAAAAATAGAATTCTCCTCAAATTTGCAACATTTTTTTTTTTACCTGCATCGTGAAACCCAAAGGGAGGCTGCTAGATGCAATTCTGTGAGCTCAGATGGTTTTTGAAAAGAACAAATGTAACCAAGAAAATTCACATTACAGAGCCAATTATGCAGAAACTTCACTAAATCTGAACTCTAACAGTGGCAGCTTTTGCCTCTGCTGTATAAGCATACAGTTTGGGGCATTCACAGTATGTGCTAATAGTTTGATTTAGATCTCCTGGAAAGGAAGATCGGTCACACACAAGTGTTAAGGGAACAAACCTCAAACCTATATTAATTGGGCAGTGCCAAGCTTGAATTTGTATTATTTTGAAGAAATAAGTAGACTCAGCCTCCAGGTGCTTTTGTCCAATTAATAGTGAATGACAACTCAGTGATGCTGTTACAATCTTTTCCATCTCACCTTGACTTCTCTTTCTTTCCATCCCAGACAGGGAGAGATCTGGGATTGACTGTCACAGTCACACAGGGTAGTTCACTATCTTTTCATTGTGTAATGCCATTTCAACCACTTGTCCTACTGTGTAGCTCAGGCTAGTCCTTTCATATTTTAGCCCCCCAAGTGCTGGGGTTGTAGGTGTGCACCAACATACCTGGCTCAACTAGGTGACAAGTCTGTCTTTGGTTGTGTAATTGTTTGGTGTCATTAGCAAAACAGTATCAGCTTGTTTACTGTTTTCTGGACCTATGTTCACAGTCTCTCCAAGTAAAGGAACAGCAACTCCTTTCTTAGGGGATCGGTTTAGCAGGAGAATAATATTTCTTTCTTTTTCTTTTGTCGTTGGTTCTTGAGACAGAGTTTTATGTAGCCCAGGCTGGCTTTACATCCCTGTTTCTGCAGATTTCCCTTAGTGCTGGGATTACTGGTGTGTATTGCCATGCCCAACAATATTTCTTAGTGGTCATAATAATTCACAAGTTGTATAATCCGCAAAGCAGTATAATGTCATATCATAACCCCAACCCTTTTGCGTATCTATTTGGAATTTCCAGCTGCTAGAATTTCCTTAACCAGCAACTGAAGAACACATACAAGAAGAGCCACAGTGACAACCCAAGCTACTCCTAATAGCCAACCTTTAACTTGCTCCAACAATCTCACATGTGGGTAGGCTTACAAATTAAGGTTAGTTTAGTCAGCAGGTTTGTTTTCTATCACTGCTGCAACAAATGATTACAAATGTAGTGGGCGGAGACATTGCAACTATAAGGTATCAGTGCTCAGAAGCACAGCATAGCTGGGTGGAGCACTCGCGTCCTTTCTGGGGATTTGAGAAAGAGAGAGAGGGGCGGGGAGAAGCTGTTTCTTAGCCTCTGAGTGCTCCTTAGTTCCCACTTCTTCTTCTGCCCTCAAAGCCAACAAAGGCAGACACAGTCTTCACCACGCCTTTCTCTGACACTGCTTATCCCTATAATCACAGCTGTGAAAGATTCCCTACTTTTAGTCTTTACAAAAGCTTTATTTATTTTATGTATATAAATGTTTTGTCTGCATGTATGTATAGGTATGGGTATATGTGTGCCTGGTGCTCCTGGGAGCCAGGAGAGGGGTGTTGGATCACCTGGAACTGGAGTTACAGATGGTTGTGAGCCACCATGTGGGTGCTGGGAACTGAACCTGGATCTTCTGGGAGAACAACCAGTGTTCTTAACCTCTGAGCCATCTCTCCAGCCGAAGGAGTGCCTAGTTTTAAAGATTCATATGATTAGTTTAAACGGTTTTACAAAGAAGTCAAGAAAAATCTCACCTCAAGGTCCATAGTCCTAGAAGCATTTCCCCCCACATTAGGTTTAATATGCACAGGTTCTGGGGAATTGGATATATACAACCCACTGTGGAGCATTATTCTGCTTACCACAGCAGGGTGAGGAGAAGTCAGTTACCCTTATGTACTCTTTGAGACCCTTATGCAGCTTCATTATTTAACAAAGAGATATTGAAGTTATATTCTTTGCTAATTTACTGAAGGGTGTGTTACTACATCTTTTTGATGTGGTATTTTGGCTCCTAGGGAGCACAATGCTTTCCCATTACTACAGCAGAGATATACTGGGAGACAGAAATATTAACTATAGTTTTCATAAGTGGAGGCCCAAACAAGGTCCAAAAGCATGGCAAATTCCAATAAAGCTGAAGCAATAAAACAAAAGTCTTAACTGGGCACAGAGAATTTATATGAACAAAAACAAGTGTCCATCTTTTCAATATACCTACCATAGTTTATCATTTTCTAAATAATTTATTTTCTGGGTAAATCTTGGTCAAATGGAAGATACTAGAATGCTTCACTATTTTGGGACACAGTGTACATTGATTCTTCTTGTTGTTGAGTAACAAAGAGCTGAAAAAACAACTTAAATGAGGAAGGTAACTCCCAGGCTGGGGAAACACAGTGGATCCTGTCAAGGAAGGCATGGGCAGTGGGAACATGAGGGGGTTGCTTGCATGTCTGCAGGCAGGGAGCAGAGAGAGATGGACATTGGTGCTCAGTAGCTTTCTTTCTGATCCAGTCTGAGAGCACAGCCATGGAATGATGTCGCCCACACACAGGCTGGATCTTCCCATCTCAGTTCAACTTCTCTGGAAGTGCCTTCTCTGACACACCCACAGGCATGTCTCCTGAGTGATTTCAAACCCCTCCACCCCACCTCCAAATATGTCAGAGAGTATTAACAATCAGACACTGGATGAGAAGACTGTTTTAGAGTGTTCTGAGGGACATGTCTAGGGAGCATTCAGCTTGCTGAGGAGTTAAAGGGTGTCTAGTTTGGAGATGACAGTGATGGGATTCCTGTTGGGACTGAGCAAATGAGACTGAGGATGGAGCTGTGTGTGTGTGTGTGTGTTTGTGTGTGTGTGATCCATTACTGCAGGAGGTGTGTGTGTGTGTGTGTGTATGTGTGTGTGATCCATCG
>NW_022196912.1:83860341-83865580 GCF_008632895.1 Mastomys coucha | reverse complement strand
GAGAGAGAGAGAGAGAGAGAGAGAGATCCATCACTGCAGGAGGTGTGTGTGTGTGTGTGTGTGTGTGTGTATGTAGGGGATCCATTAACTCCTTTTTTGGTCAAGTGTGACTTCAGAAAAGGTCCTTGACTTTCCTGGATGAAGGAAAGGGAGAAGCAGAAGGAAGGAAAGGGAGAAGGAAATGGGAAGCTGAAGATGGGCGAGGAGGAAGAGAAGAGGAGGGACTTTGACTTTTGTCAGCAAAAGAAGTGGGTTAATGGCAAGAGTCACAGGCACTGTGGAGTGAGCACACTGTGTTAAATGCATTGTTTGGCTCATTAAATTCTTCATACTCAGTTATTATCATCCCACTTTATAGATGAGACAATTGAGAAAGAAATTTCAAAACCAGTTGATTTATTTATTGCTTCTCATCACCTACAGACTAACTTGGATCTGATGGGCAAGCAGTATGTCAGGGCTAAATGTCTGCTGTGCAGCTGACCTCCCAGGGGTACTCTGAGGGCTGGCACTTTACTGAAGTTGGCTCATAGGGCCATTTTTTTTTAACTGTCTTCCCCACAGAGGACTTTAGTAAGTGTCAGAGTTTGAGTATAGATACCCATGGCTGTCAGGTAAAAATGTAGGGGAAGAGAGATAGAGGAGAACTCTTTCTGCCCTGGCTCACCCGGGATATTGAACCATCACCACCTTGCTTCATCTGTGTAGTTTTCAGGCCATCATGTAAGAGTCAGGACCTGCAGAAGCTGAGTGCATTGGATCATGCAAGCTGGCTCATTGATCCATTAAATGTAGTAGATGAGAAGAGAGCCCAAGACTCACCTCACACTATAGGGACATGAGTTACTTCGTGCTAGACCGTTCTCTCCTCATGGCTGGGGTCATCAGGCTGGATGCTCCAAGTGATTCCATTTCAGCTTCTGCAAAGCTATCATTCTGTATATAAAGAGTATATATGTGCACTTACTAGCCCTCTCCCCCAACACTAAAGAACTAAGAAATCAAAATGAGCCTGTTGGACTCCTACTTTATTAAGTCAGTCAACACTAGCCTGTGTAGTCAGTGAATGCTCTATAGCAGGCACCATCCACATCCTTAGTTACTTGAGTGAGAGCATGGGTGACATTGGGTGACATTGAGTGACAGTGAGATGAGGCTCCACTAAAGAAGTAAAAGATGCTTTCCACAAATGCTAACTCTTAGATGAGACAATATATATTTGAAGCCTGTAGTGGCTGCTTTTGTGTGTCAACTTGATACAAGCTGGAGTTATCACAGAGAAAGGAGCTTCAGTTGGGGAAGTTGGGGGAGATACAGCTGTAAGGCATTTTCTCAATTAGTGATTAAGCGGGGGAAGGCCCCTTGTGGGTGGCACCATCCCTGGGCCGGTAGTCTTGGGTTCTATAAGAAAGCAAGCTGAGCAAGCCAGGAGAAGCGAGCCAGTAAGAACCATCCCTCCATGGCCTCCGCATCAGCTCCTGCTTCCTGACCTGCTTGAATTCCAGTCCTGACTTCCTTTGGTGATGAACAGCAATGTGGAAGTGTAAGTTGAATAAACCCTTTCCTCCCCAACATGCTTCTTGGTCATGATGTTTTGTGCAGGAATAGAAACCCTGACTAAGACAAAACTATAGGGATCAGTTATTTTCCAAATGGGGCAAATGCCAGAACAGGTAGAATATTGCAGGTCATAGATCCCAACAAAGTTTTGGTGAATGTGCTTTAACTCCTGAAGTGCATCTGGGAAAAAAAAAACTGGTATGAATAAATTGGGAGGGAAATGGAAGTGATTCACTCCAGGCAGCACCTGCTGGTGCTGTGTGGAGCAGCAGAGAGCATCACACTTGTCATGAAAGAGAGTAGGGTTCTACAGAGGACACGGGGAGAGGAGGGTCAACGCATAGGTGGGGCTGCCTTACAGGTGACTTTGAGGGCTAAAGGAAGTCACTTGTCCTTGGTCTCTTGTTCTTGGTCACCAATGGGAAGATGTAGACCCTTTAAGACACCCACTCCACGTGTGATAAACTGAACTGAAGACAGACCTGGAAGGGGAAGACATGGCCCCTGGTTGAGGCATGGGGCCACCCACCCTTCTTAAAATTGTAACCCAGAATTGCTCCTGTCTCAAGGAAATACAGGGACAAAGAGTGGAGCAGAGACTGAAGGAAAGGCCATCCAGAGACTTCCACCTGAGGATTCATCCCATATACAGTTACCAAACCCAGACACTATTGCTGATGCCAAGAAGTGCTTGCTGACAGGAGGAGCTTGATATGGATGTCTCCTGAGAGGCTTTGCCAGAGCCTTATGATACAGATGCGGATGCTTGCAGCCAACCTTTGGACTGAGCACAGGGACCCTAATGAGGAGTTAGGGGAAGGATTGAAGGAGGTGAAGGCATTAGCAACCCCATAGGAAGAACAACAATATCAACCAACCTGACTCCCCAGAGCTCTCAGGAACTAAACCACCAACCAAAGAGTACACTTGGAGGAACCCATGGCTCCAGCTACATATGTAGCAGAGGATTGCCTTATCTGGCATCAATGGGAGGGGATGCCCTTGGTCCTGTGTATGCTCAATGCCCCAGCATAGAGGGGAATGCTAGGGCGGTGAGGTGGAAGTGGGTAAGTGGGTGGGGGAGCATGCTCATAGAAGCAGGGGGATGGAAGGGGGATGGGGGGTTTTCAGAGGGAAAATCCGGAAGGGGGATAACATTTAAAATGTAAATAAATAAAATAACCAATAAAAAAATAAAAAAAAAAGACTTTCATGTCTGGTGTGGGAGAGGATGTGCCTAGTCCTTCTGGGACTAGATGTCCCAGGGTGGGGTGGTACCCAAGGGAGGGCTCCCCCTTCTCTGAGGAGAATTGGAGGGAGTATAGGTTGGAGGGGTTTGTAAGGGCAGGAGAGGAGGGAGGGAGGCTGTGATCATGATGTAAAGTGAATAAATAAAAAAAGAAAAAACAAAAAAGGGTTTTAATGTCTGTAGTTCATATTGGAACACATTAACTCAGGTGTTATTGAAAATCAGAGGGGTCCTTTAAAAATAATTTGGATTTGATAATACAATTGAAAAAATTCCCAGGGACTCTCTAAAGATGCCTCTCCCACCCCCCATCGCCCTAGCAATTAATCGTGTAGATTCTGGCTTCACAGTCAGGCCCCCACTACATTGTTCTTGAGTGGATACAAGCTATTAGGCAGACAGTGGCAGTTCCGCGGGAACTTTTGAGGTTGGTGGCAGGGTGAGATTCTGCAAAATGGATGTTGAGAAACCCCATGCCACCACCCTCTTGTTTTTGTCGCAGAGGCACAGTGGCTGTAGGAGAACGAAGGATCTGTGGATGTCGGAAGTTCCCTGAGCTCCTGAAGGGGCTTGCGATTCTCCTGGCCTTTTGCAGGACTCTTCCCTAAAGAGGTGAACAGCCCAGAACGGGGCAGAAGCCAGCACATCTCCTCCGGTGCAAAGAGCTTTTGTTCTCCCAGAAGCTCAGCCCTGTTTACTTCCCCGGTACCCCCTCCGCCCAGATATTACTGATGCCCCACGAGGAAGCCACTCTAAAGACCCGTGTGGGGCCCATTAACGCCTCAGCAGCAGCTCCCTGCGAGCGCTGCAACAGCAAGACATCATTTCAGGACTCCAGGCAGTACCCGCAGCGTGAGAGCCGTTTTAATCTAGACTCTGCCTCCTCATGCTTCATTGTATTTAGAACGGGGTGTTTTTCTGCTATTAGTTGGTGATTTTCTTGCAAAAATAAGCCATTTTATGAAAAATGCCTGATTATTGCTGCCAGAAAATTCATATCCAACAATTTGCTGTAAATGACAGTCTTAAAAAGTTAGTGTTGTTTAGACAAATGCAAATATTTTCAACAATTATTCTGTATTTAATCACCACACAAGCCCACCCTCCCCGTCTCCTTCCTTACCCATGAGCAATTACAGAGCGTTTTAGTGAGGTGAACACTGAACAGAGTCTTAGCTGGATGGCATTTACCCTTTCCATCCATTCTGTAGGAGGTCTGATCCATTGCAGCAGAAACCAGTTGACCCTGAGTAAATACCTAGGTTGTTAGGTCCAGACAGCTGATTAAGGGACAACACATTCCCTTGACAGTCCAAGCTCAGAATGCTATGTGTGAGCTTGGGGCAGGAGACACCAGCAGAGGAAGGGCTGCCTAGGGGCCCCTGGGAACTTAAGCCCTCCCTTTGCAAAGAAAGGAATGAATGAACTCAAATGGAAAGTTCAAACTCCCCTGCACCCCCCTTTAAATAAAAGATGGTATCTTACTATGGCTTAGAACTCTAGAACTCCAGGACTCGTGTGATCCTTTAACCTCAGCCTCCTGTATAGTAGGACTTCAGGCAAGTCACTGTAAAGGTTGTGAGCTTTCCTGATGGACTTCCAGCCACAGGGAAGATTGTATTTTGCTCGCTCAGAGGTCTGTTGGTATCTCTGAGAGTTCAAGTGGACAGGGCAGACAAGTTCTCGACAGCTTTCGGAAAGAGCTAAATGCTCTGGTTATGTCTGAGTCAAGAGTAAATCAAAGCCTTCCCTGGGGCTCATCCCGGTTCTGCTGAGTCATCTGAGCAAAGTATTAAGGTCTAGACAGTGTAAGTCAGCAACATGTTAGTTAGCAGCAGCCAGAGGCTCTGCTAAATGCCCAGGAAAAATTTTAGCTATAGGACCTTCCCATCTCCCTGTATAAAACAAAGATGGAGTCTATTAGAGGGGGCTCTTTCTCCTGCTTATCCGGAACTTCAGGACTCCTGTGATCCTTCAGCCCCAGCCTCCTTCAGAGTAGGACTTTAGGCATACCACTGTGTATGCCTTTCCAACAGAGAAAATGCTGATCTGCAATAGCAAAGCTACAAACAAGTAGGATCCCTGGGTATCAGGTCTACCCTAGTAGGTCTGAATTGCTAAAATGAGGGCTTCAGGTTGCCTCTGCTTTTTAGAGAGAAAGGAAGGTCTGCTAACATTGGTTATTGGGCATCTACTGAGCCTGGCATTATGACTGACACTTTCTATGTGCCGGGGGCAGACCTTGTGTGTGCTTGGCTGCTGAGAATGCTTCTGCTTTCTGCTTTCTGGCTCAATGCCAGGACATCTTTGGGTAGACTTGTGACAACCCAAGAATTTCCGTGGGTGTGGCCAATTGGCTCTTGGCTTCTTTTTTTTTTCTTTTAGATATTTTCTTTATTTACATGTAAATTTCTCCATTCCCAGTTTCCC
>NW_022196912.1:83856912-83859442 GCF_008632895.1 Mastomys coucha | reverse complement strand
TTGGAATACAGGAAGAACAACCCACATTCCACAAGGAACTCAAGAAGAAGGAAGACCAAAAGGTGGGCTCTTGGCTTCTTATATGCACGCTTTCCTCTATGCAGTGGGTAGAAAGCTTCCCTCTTAGGGAGACATTTATCTTACACACTTCTATCACTTCTCCTCTCAAGGACAGTCTATGTACCACTTATACTTAGTTACCAGCTTGGCAAGTCTGTGTCTATTGGCCTAGCAGTTCTGACAGCATGGCCTAGAAAGCCGTAATTATGGCAAGTACTGAAGTGAGCTGTGAGCACTGAAGTTTGAGAACTCTCTTAGTCAGGGTTTCTACTCCTGCACAAAACATCATGACCAAGAAGCAAGTTTGGCAGGAAAGGGTTTATTCAGCTTACACTTTCACATTGCTGTTCATCACCAAAGGAAGTCAGGACTGGAACTCAAAACAGGTCAGGAAGCAGGAGCTGATGCAGAGGCCATGGAGGGATGTTACTTACTGGCTTGCTTCTCCTAATTTGCTCAGCCTGCTCTCTTATAGAATCCAAGACTTTCAGCCCAGGGATGGCACTACCCACAAGGGGCCCTCTCTGATTGACCACTAATTGAGAAAATGCCTTACAGCTGGATCTCATGAAGGCATTTCCTTAATTGAAGCTCCTTTCTCTGTGATAACTCCAGCTTGTGTCAAGTTGACACACAAATCCAGCCAGTGCAAGAAACAAAGTCATTAAGGATGCCATTTAAATTTGTTGTCCTGAAGTAGGGATGGATCTTCCTGAGTCTTACATCTTTGCCTTTCTCTATTCACTTCTACTTACTCTCCACACCTGACCAGATACCAGTGTCTTCTGAAACTGTCCCCAAGCCTGGTGGGCTAAGTTCTTTCATTTGGCTCATTGTCTTTTGTCTTCTTCCATGGCATTCCAGACTGTGAGATCCTTGGGAGAGGGATAGAATTTTGGCCCACTGAACTTGGCTCCTCAGATTCCATCATGGTAGGATCCACTAGTTCCACTAGTATGAATACACGGTAAATACTGGTAAACTACCAAAATAGCTATTACTTTTTAGCAAACATATTGGAATTGTTCTGTTAGCTGAATACCTACTGCCCTGATTCCCAAACAACAAAATGACACGACAAGGCTTGAGCTTTGTAGAGGGTCCAGGAAATGGGAATGCTGCATGAAAAGGTTCCACACACAGAGCTGACTTCCTGTCTTCCATGAGTCCTCAGGAGTCAGGATAACTGACTGCTCTGGGTAGCTTGGGCTCTGAAATGAAATGTTAAATGAGAACTAATTAGACAAATTAGAACTGTGAGACCAAAATGTAATTATAAGTTTGCAATCTTAGTATAAGTCGGAGAACAAAGGGGAGGGCGTGTTCTCAGGTCCTCTTGCAAAGAGGAGAGCTGGTGCACAGGTCCCATGCAACACCACACCCAAAGCAGGGAAGCTTGTGTTTTATCCACATCCAGGAGTTTCAAGAGCTAGTCTCAAGCATCAGTTTTACTTCCTGCTTTGTCTGGAACAGAGATCCAAGGTTTCCCGTCTGGAACAGAGATCTCGTTCTTTAGCAGCTGAAAGCAAAGCACTTCAGAGATAGTCTTCAAGGGTTAAACTATTATTGTTGTTGTGACTTTATTTGCTCATTCATTCGCTGTGTGATCATAAAATAACTTGAGGTACACCTCAAAGGCGCAAGGAATCCTTTGCGCCTTTGATGTTGTTTGCCAAGTTTGACACACGTTTCGATATGTTTTCATATGGAGATGCTCATTGTTTTCATTTGCCTTAGAAGGGTTGACGAGCTTGGAAATTTAGAATCATGTTCTAGAATGCCTCAAAGGTGGAGAGCCAATTTTAAAAAATTTCGTATTTATTGTGTTGTGTGTGGGTGTGCATCATGTATGTGTGTGGGTGCATGTGGAAGTAAGAGATCAATTTTGTGGATTTAGTTCTTTCCTTCCATCTTTATGTGGCCGGGATTGAACTCTCAGGTCATGAGGCCTTTGAGGCAAGCACCTTTACTCTCACTGAGGTCTCTCAGCAGCCCTAATCTCGCTCTTTAGCAGCTGAAAGCACTTCAGAGATAGTCTTCAAGGGTCAAACAATTATTGTTGTTGTTACTTTATTTGCTCATTCATTCACTGTGTGATCATAAATAACTTCTCTGAGCTTTAGTGTCCTTGACAGTAAATGGGATGACAGTGTAGGCTGCTTCACAGAATGGTCATAAGAATTCAACGAGTGTGTACAAGGTTGTGCTTGTTAGTGTTTTTGTGTATGTAAACCAGAGTCACCTGGAAAAGAGGGTGACAAATGAAGAATTGTCCAGACTGGCGTGTGGACATGTCTGGGGGAGGGGTCATTTTCTTGATTAATAATTGACATGGGAGGCCTACTGTGTCTAGTGCCATTCCTGGGCAGATGGTCCTGACTTGTATTAAGAATGCAGGTTGACATACCACTACTGGGCATATACCCAAAAGATACTGCAACATGTAACAAGGACACATGCTCCACCATGT
>NW_022196912.1:83823384-83856070 GCF_008632895.1 Mastomys coucha | reverse complement strand
AAAAAAAAAAAAAAAAAAAGAATGCAGGTTGAAGCTGAGCAATGGCTGTGTACACCTTTAGTCCCAGCATTTGGGAGGCAGAGACAGGTGGAGCTTTGAGCTCAAGGCCAGCCTGGTTTACAGAGCAAGTTCCAGGACAGCTAGAGCTGCAAAAAAGAAACAAACAAACAAACAAAACCCAAAAAACAAACAAACAAAAAACAACAACAACAAAAAAAAGGAATAAAAAAAGCAGGTTGAACAAGCCAAGGAAATGAAGCTAGCAAGCACAGTGTTCCTTCCTGTTCTCTGCTTCAGTCCTGCTTCCAGATTCCTGCTTGAGTTTCTGCTCTGACTTCCTTTAATGATGGACTGTTATCTGGAGCCATTAATAAAGTGTTTCCTCCCCAAGTGGATTTTGCCAGTGTTGTGTTTTTTTTTTTCATCACAGAAAGAGAAAGCAAAGTAGAAGAGAGGTGTTCATGACAAGGGATGTAACATGGTAATTCAGTAAATGCTGGCTGGGTTCATGTTATCGCTGTTGGTTTTATGCCTTTCTTATTATCCTGTACTGACTCTCGCACTGGACACATCTTTGTATCCCCATTCTCTGTGCAAATTTCCATTCCTTGTATTCCCCCGTGCCTTGTTCTTTCATTTGGTTTGCTAGTCTCAGGTCAGACAGACCTGTCTTCTGCATTGAAATACCTATGGTGCTCTTGTATGAACAAGATTCTTTAGTAGGCAGTAATATTCAGATATATTCCTCCTTTCTTTCCTAGTCTTAATCAATGACGCCTTCTATTCTTCAGGGATGTGCTCTGCATAGATATTTTGCATAATTTTGCATTTTCTGCATAATTCTGTTTTGCCGCATAACAACATGTCAGTTCATCTCCTTCTTTCTGTGCCTTAGAAAGAAAGTCATCTGGTTGGCAATGTCAGAGTGTTTACTTGTTAACATTACATCTTGGAAAGAGTCCCCAGAGGCATGTGAATAAGCAACAAGCAAAATAACAATAAAGAAAATCAATGGAGAAAAAAAAATCTCAACAACTATACATTCCTGTAAAACGAATTTGTGGTTGTCAGTGCTTCCTAGGCGTTCTGCCTTTCCGCCTTCAGGCTCTTAATTGTATGTAATTATGAAGTGCTGAACTATGAATGGTCCTGACAAAAAGCTAGGAACACAGCAGCAGCCTGTATTCAGATGAAGTATTGATCTGTAAAGAGTGATACACTTTTTATTATCTCAGTGTTACGATTATTTGGATAATATTTTTCATTGTCGAGAAACATCAAGAAAAATAGTCCTGACTAGAGTACCTTCCACATCAGGAGTTTAGGGAATTGAATAAAATAAGATCTGTTTTCATTAGCTTATGCCTCAGGACTGAGAATTTTCATTTTGATAATTTGGATCTTAATCTTACTGTGAATGTTATGGAAATATGTTCAGTGCAGTAGAGAGACAAACCCTGGAAGCTGTGAAAGCTGTAAGGAGAACAGGGCTGAGCTGAAAAGCTCTGTAAATGACAGGCTGGGAGATTCAGAAGAAAAACATTGAAAATATGGTTTTGTGGATATATGTTGTGTGTGTCTCTGTGTATGTGTGTGTTTGTGCATGACACAACATGTATGTGGAGGTCAGAAGACAATTTTGTAGGCCACTTGTCTTCTTAAACCATTACATGGATTAAACTTAGGATCTTAGGCTTGTGCGGCAAGCACTTGACCTGCTGAGCAACTCACTAGCCTAGGAGGGGATACTTTGAGTGTCACGAAGGGCCAGCAAGATGGCTTAGAGGATAAGGGCACTTGCCACTAAGCCTGACAACCTGTTTGCTTCTTAGGGTGAACATGGTGGAAGGAGAAGACCAACTCCCTCAGGCTGTCTTCTGACTCCCCATGTGCACTGTGGCACACATGCACCCCAACTCCAGGCACTAAATAAATAAATGCGATTTAAAATAAGTAAAGTGTCATGAATAGCTTTTGTAGCATAGAGATTTTAAAAATGGCCTGATGGTTACTTTTACACTGGAGATAACCTTGAAAGTCAGTTGGAGTGTTTGAAGTAGTTGTCATAGCCAAGATTCTGGAAAAATAATAATTATTGTCAGTTTCGTTTACTAGTTGCTTATTGTTCTTTCAAAACCCGAGAAAAAGGTATTTTAGACTGACTCACCATAGAGAACCATGGTAATTATAATAGGACTATCAGAGTTTCTTTAGTAGATTTTGGGTTCTTTTGTTTTCTGGGGTCTAGAATCAAAGCTCCTACCTCTTACTAGTTATGTAGGTTTGTAGTATTGCTTAAGCGTCAGTTGTTTCCATTTGAACCAGAGCACCAATAGCTTTTCTTCCTGCCTTGCTTCTGTGTTCAGAGTTATGTAGACTAGACAGGTATGGTGATGCTGAGCAAACTACCTTGGCTAGAGATTGATGCAACTGCAGAGCTGTATTACAGTAGGACATCATGTGGCCACTCAAATAATAGAGACAAGGTCGGCTGGGACTGGCATGGCTACACAAGACAACCACTAGCTAACTGTCCTTTGCTATTGCTTTGCTATAATAACATTTCCACATGATTAACCTTGTAGAAGTGACCATTCCTTTGGAATGGTAGATCCAAACCCTCCACTTAAGGACTAAAAATGGGGAATTAACCTTGTTCTGAAAAAGAATACCAACACATTCTTGGAATTTCTTACCTTTTCCCTATTTAACTTATGTATAATCCTCTTCTTAATTTTTTAAAATTTAAATTAAATTAAATTTTATATGTATGGGTGTTATGCCTGTGTGTATGCGTGTGTACCATGGGCATCCTGTGTGTTGGCTTCTCTGGGAATGGAGCTACAGACAGCATGACCACTATGTTGGTGTTGGGAATAGAACCTGGGTTCTCTAGTGAGCATAAAGTGCTCTTAACAGCTCTCCACAATAGATGCTATTGGTGGGGTTGGGCATGGGGAAGGACTCATGTTTCTTCAAGGGACTGGTCACTGGAGAGTTTGACCATGCTCCACTGACTACATGGATATAACAAATTGGACTTTTTTGTTTGCTTGATCATTTTTCTTTGGGAAGGCCACAAGAATAGGGAGCAAATCTGGGAGGACTGGGTACATTATGTGAAAGTTAGTAAAAATATTTATGTTAAAAATTTTGCAGCTGTTTTAAAAATCTTTCTAATGAATCAAGAAGGTGTTGTTTTTATCAGTAGAGATTTCAGAAAAGAAGAAATACTCATGGAAATATTCAACTAACAATAAAAAGATATACAAATTAAAGTTTATATAAAATATAATTAAAGAAATAATGTGTTAATTTTTATATAAAAAAATCAATTTTTTTTTTATCTTTTGGCTTTTTGAGATGGGTCTTTCTATGTAGCCCTGGGTATCCTGGAGTTTGTAATATAGACCAGGCTTATCTTGAATGCATAGAGATCTATCTGCCTCTGTATTTTGAGTGCTGGGGTTAAAGATGTGCACTACCATGACCAACTCACAAATCAACATTTTAAAAAAAAAATGTAAGAAATTAGCAAACATTTTGAAAATTGATCATTAAGGTTGTAGGTGCCAAGAACATGGACACATTTAAAACACTTTAATTTAAAATTAATTTCACAAAGTCTTTATTAGGTACACACCATTGTTCCATTTCTCACATAAGGAAACTGAGGTACATATAGAATGCCTCTTTAGATATTGCTGGTGGGAGAAAATATTGATATTATCTTTCCACCGAGGTTTGATGATATGTTTAAGAATTTTGAAACATTTTCCCAATGTGGTTTGTATTTCTGTTTCTAGAAATTTATTTTATGAAAACAATTAGAAAGTCACAAAAATGATTTATAAGATGGCCTGGTGATTGGTAGCGTTTTATGTGATGTGAAAATGGAAAACATTTTAACTCTTCAACAAGAGAGAAATTGCTAAATAATAATAGCTTGCCCTTATGAGGGGACATAAACATCCATTAAAATTGTTTTAAAATCAATTTAAAGCAAAGGGAATATATTCACAATAGAACAAATGTACAAAGTCTTAAAATGTATGAATTACCCCACTGTTATAAAACGCTCACATAAAACATGACGGGCTGTCAGTCTAAGACCTTTGCTGTCAGTCTAAGACCTTTGCTGTCAGTCTAAGACCTTTGTTGGCCAGAAGCACTGTTTTGTCTCACATCACATATATATCCAACCATCACTGTCATTTCTGAGGACATTAGTTACTACTCAATGTTTTCAAGTTAAAGAAACATAGTATGGAGTTAAGGAACTGACTGAGTCTTTTCTTGCCCATCCCTGCTCCTCTGGTGGAGGCTGGCACAGGGGCAGTATAGATGGTCTGGCTGGTCCTTGTCTTAGGATGAGCACAGAGGGAGGGGCTACTTTTCTGTAGCAGTGGAACATGGTGTATGCCCACTCATCTTAACTCAGGTTGTTAGATAAGGAAGGGTGAGTGAGACATGGACTTATGTGGCTCTGGGCTTATGCCTGCAGTGACTGCTGACTCTCACTGAATTGTGGACAGTTTAAAAAGGGTTTGGCTCTAAGAACAAATGAAATGGAGCACAGGAGTGGAAGGCGATAGGCTTTCTATGACAGTCTGACACACCTGGGTCTGATGTCAAGTTTTGATTCTTAGACTAGACCATTTAGACTTTGAATAAGACCCAAGACAAAAGGAAGGAACTCAGTGCTCTTCTCTGGGTGAACACTACTGTTTGTTTAGGGAGATGGGCCAAGGGACTGGCTTGTGACATTTGAAGGGTGAGGTATGTATTTGGAAATCAAGGCAACATTTTGTCCATGGTTAGCATTCCATGCAAAGTGCTGATATGGACAGAGGTGTCCTCTGTGAGCATCAAGATATAAGGAAGGTGACATGAACAGGAAATTCTTATTTTGATGTCTTGGAGCTCTGGTCTCCAGTTACAGTTTCTACTTGTACAAAAGGAGTGCATTTGGACCAGTCATCTTCTCTCTATGCAAAGGTATGACTCTGCTTTGTTAAGATGAACTTACAAATACTTGGCTTAATTTTTTTTTTAGATTTACTTATTTATTTTTTTATGAATGTGAGTACAGTGTCACTCTCTTCAGACACACCAGAAGAGGGCATCACATTCCATTACAGATGGTTGTGAGCCACCATGTGGTTGCTGGGAATTGAACTCAGGACCTCTGGAAAAGTAGTCAGTGCTCTTAACTGCTGAGCCATCTCTCCAGCCCCAGCTTAATTTTTTTCCCCCCTCTGGGTGTCGCTAATAAAACAGCAACCCATTGTGTAGTGATTCCTATATACAAAGAACTATTCTAAGCCCATTATACTGATTAAATTGTTACTATGACCTTTGTAGGACCATCATTACTGTTATTATCCCCATTTATAGATGAGGAAACTGATGTACAGTCATGTTGTCTATGAGCTAACCTGAAGGAAATGGTGCTTGCTTGGATTTGAATTCAAGCCAGGCAGTCTGGCTCAGAATGATATTTGCATCACGACACTGTTGCTTGAGTCAAGTCAAATACATAATGTAGCTGATACAGTATTTTCAGTGAAGGTTACATTACCTTGAAGGATGGGAAAACTGGGTACTAAGAAGTAAAAAAGATTTTAGATTTATGGATTAAGTGCAGATGTTCACACGGTATAAAACCAGATATATAGTAAATCTGTTGTTTTTAAACTTGATGAGGAAGGAGAGTGAGTGGGAAAAAAAATGTCAAAATGGCTCCTTGTGAGGGCAATCATGAAAATGAAGCAAACAGCAGATGTCTTAGAGTAATATTAACATAGAGCAAAACAAGGCACACAGTAGGCGTCTTAGAGTACTATTAACATAGAGCAAAGTGAGGCACACAGCAGGTGAATTCTTTCCTCTTCCCATGCAGTTTGGTACTGGGCTCAAGCCTTCCCTCTGAAGAGCTTTTGTCTGAGTTTGACACACCTGGGCTGAGAGACATAGGGCTGATGCAGCTCTTTGACCTGGATGGGAGTAGGAGGCAAGGCTGGGAGCAATGAGTTACCGCCGCTCAGATATTGCTCTAAGTGCACCCGCCAGCTAAGTTATTTGAAAAAAAAATTATGCAAGATTTCAATGTGACAATCAGTCTGCTATTCAAGAATAGATGAATATTCAAACCTAACAAATACACGGGATAAATAATTCCTGCTCTAAGTGTTACATATCTCTTGGGTCTCAGGAATAAATGTGAAATAAGTACAGCCTTCCTGGGTACGGAAAAATATACCCTAGACAAATTCCTATGGATGCTTGAAAAAGGAATTACTCTATATTTAATGGCTGGCTCTCTGTACATGTGACTGTAGATGCCAGAAGTCTATGTCAGATGTCTTCCTCAGTCATGTTTCACCATGTTTTTTTGAGACATGGTGTCTTAGTTAGGGTTTTACTGCTGAGAACAGACACCATGACCAAGGCAACTCTCATAAAGGACATTTAATTGGGGCTGGCTTACAGGTTCAGAGGTTCAGTCCATTATCATCAAGAGGGGAACAGAGCAGCAGCCAGGCAGGCATGGTGCAGGAGAAGCTGAGAGTTCTACATCTTCATCTGAAGGCTGCTAGCAGACTTCTCGCTTCCAGGCACCCCAGACAAAGGTATTAAAGCCCACACTCATAAGGCCACACCTACTCCAACAATGCCACACCTCCCAACAGTGCCACTCCCTGGACCAAGTATATGCAAACCATTATGCAAGGCCTATAGAAGGCCAAGTAGGAGGAACAACAAAAGATCTTAAGACTCATGGAATGCAGTCACTGGTTAGCATGACCACTATAGGTGTGCTTCAGAGAGGCACAGCCCTGAGGACTACCAGTCCTGGTAATTTACGCTGCTGTGAAGTTTTGCTCTGTGTGTTGCCTTTACATCCCTCTTAATCTAAGAATTGTATGAAAATTCTAAGGGGGCTTCCAGCTCCTCACTGGGCAGTATCACTGGCGCTCACAATAATAATGCTTGGTCTTTCTCAAGCTTTGCCGCTGGAACAGATTAATGATTCCGTCACCACCCTAGGAAAGGACTTAGAGATGTAGATTGTTAGCAATGACCACCACCCCTTAGAAAGCATTTGGAAAATAAAATTGTTAGTGAAGCTAGGTTAAGATGTTTTTGCTACTCGTTCTGATGTAGAAAATCTAAGGGAACAATTTGAAGTTCAGAAAAACACTCTTATTAGTTGAGCTAGGGATTCTTTTGAGGTCAAGGAACAAGAGCAACCAGCAGTGGCTGATGTGGTTCTCACTGAAGCTGGACTGATGATGATTAATTTCTTATATCCATTTTTGCCCTCAGCTTCCTGATAGGATTTAATAGGAATTGCTGATGAGTAGGTGTGTATTCTGAGGATTTAAAGTAGAAACGACTTTTTTTTTTTAAAATAAAAGTTTAAATTTATGATTCTTTTAAGATTCTTACAAGATTATCTTTTAAGATAAATAATAAAATAATTGATCTTTTCTTTGTAACCACAAATTGCTGCCTGCCAGTAAGAAAAACTGGTTGAGAAAACTACCTTGCTTGCTCACACTTTGTTAATCTATAACAAGTTGCTTAGTTACGAATGTACACTGTTTCTTGGGAATAATTTGTTTTCTTTTTTTATACTACATAATGTTATTTCTTGTAAAGGTATTGGGGAATACACTGTTTTTTAATAGTCATTTACTAGAAGAAAAAGAGAATGCAATCATTGTAATTCTATATTGCTTGAAAGATTTTGCTGTAGGAGAAAAAATATAATGTTGCTGGAGTCTGCTCTATCCACCCAATAAGTATGTGTGTGTGTGTGTGTGTGTGTATGTATGTATGTATGTATATGTGTGTGTATGTATGTATGTATGTATGTAAAGTGGTTGGAGCCTGCTTATTGAAGATTTGCTCCATGCACCAAACATGTGTATGTATGTGTATGTAAAATGGTGGGAGCAAGTTCCTTGGAGTTTGTTCCATTCGCCTGTGTGAATGTGTATGTATATATGTATGTATACATGTGTATGTGTGAAGTTGTTGGAACATTGAGCTCCTTGCTTGTTGGATCTTGTTGAAGTTTGCTTCATGCATCTAGTGTGCCTGTGTGTGTGTGTGTGTATGAGTCTTTTCTCCCTTTTCATTTTCTTTCTTTTTTTTTTATTGCCCCCTCCACGAGTTTGTTTCACTGACCTCTTATAGTCCCCAAAGGAATTCTTTGTTAGCCTCTCAGAGAACATTCTCACTGGGCCCCAGTGAATTGTCAACTCTATGCCCTGCCTTAGTTTACTCTAATGTCAAAGCTGGTCTTTGACAAGGTTCTCTCATGGAACCTGGAGTTTATCAGTTTTGATTACATTGGTTGGCCAATGAACTCCCCAGATCCTTCTGTCTCTGTGCCTCTACCTCCAACACTGGGGTTATAAATGAGCACCTCCACATTTGGCTGTTACTTTTTTTTTCTTTTTCCATATTTCTTTTTTTATTGGATATTTTCTTTATTTACATTTCAAAAGTTTTTCCCTTTCCAGAAACCCTCATCCCCTCCCTACTTCCTTTATGGGGGTGCTCTCCCTGACCCCTTCCCCCCACCCACTCCTGTCTTCCCTCCCTGGCATTTCCCTACACTGGGGCACTGAGCACGCTCAGGCCCAAGGGCCTCTCCTCCCACTGATGTCCAATAAAGCCATCCTCTGCTACATATATGGCCAGAGCCATGGGTCCCTCTATCTGTATTCTTTGGTTGGTGGTCCAGTCCCGGGGAGCTCCACAGGGTCTGGCCAGTTGGTACTGTTGCTCCCTCCATGGGGCTGCAAACCCTCTCAGCTCCTTCAGTCCTTTCTCCAACTCCTTATTCAATTTATGATTTGAATTTATGCTTGAACTTGTTGTGAACTTTTGAAAAAAGATGCTTAGACTATTATGTGATCATGTGCTCTGAAAAAGTACAAGAACTAGGGGTGATCACAGTAAGAGCAGAAGTGAATCAGAATAGAAGCAGAGCAGAGAGAGCAGAGAGAGCAGAGAGAGCAGAGCAGAGAGAGAGCAGAGTAAGCAGAGCAGAGAGAGCAGAGAGAGCAGAGCAGAGAGAGCAGAGAGAGCAGAGAGAGCAGAGCAGAGAGAGAGCAGAGTAGAGCAGAGAGAGCAGAGAGAGCAGAGAGAGCAGAGCAGAGTAGAGAGAGCAGAGAGAGCAGAGCAGAGAGTAGAGCAGAGAGAGCAGAGCAGAGCGAGCAGAGCAGAGAGAGCAGAGCAGAGAGAGCAGAGCAGAGCAGAGCAGAGCAGAGCAGAGCAGAGAGAGCAGAGCAGAGCAGAGCAGAGCAGAGCAGAGCAGAGCAGAGCAGAGAGAGCAGAGCAGAGCAGAGAGAGCAGAAAGAGCAGAGCAGAGCAGAGCAGACAGAGCCGAGCCGAGCCGAGCAGAGCAGAGCTTTTCTTACCTGGAGGTAGGTTCTTCCTTAACAGCTTCTTCCTACTGACAAGGACAGGGTTTTTTTCTCCCATATTTGGATTTCTTTCATTCAGCAATAGAAAGGTAGAAACTTTTTTTTTCTCAGAATTTATATCCAGAAAATGGAACTTGCTTGTGTGGGCTTTAGCTCCACCCACCAAATTATATCTATCTCTGTATGTCTATCTCATGTATCTCTATCACTACCTCTACCTCTGTATACATCTATATCTATATCTTTATCTATACCTATAGCTATAGCTATACCTATATCTATATCATCTATGTATGCATGCATGTATGTATGTATGTATGTATCTATCTATCTATCTATCTACCTTATGTATATATAGGTGGGTATATTTAAGTATGCATGAATACTTGTGGAGTTGACAAGACAGGTGGCCAGGCCCAACATGTCTCTGTATATGTATAAATGTGTGTTTCTGAGAATATTGCCTATGTAAGTTTTTCTTTCTGTAAGCATGACTTTCTTTTCCTGGTTCACAAAGAGTTAATTGCTCCAGGTCTCCCTCTTACCTGGCCAGTGAGAGGGGAGGCTCCTGGGCAATAGAAAAAGGAACTCTAACAATTAATCCTTACTTAATTCCCTTCTGATGTCAGCAGGAATTAATTACCAAATGTATATCTGTTTGTCTGTCTAAATGGATGTACACTTAAGAGTTAGAAGAGTTCAGAGTTTCTTGCTGGGCATCCCTGCCAGGCCTAGATATTTAAGTTTTGTTCTATCAGTAGTATTGACCCTGTTGCTGTCACTGGGTCCATCTGCTTCCCCCCTAGTCTTCCAGAAAGAGAGATCAGAGAACATGCAGGCTTCTGGCATCTAACATCCCTATTACCTTGGGACATGGGGACATGGGATCCTGAAGCTTAAAGAGATTAAGTAGCTCCAGGTTCCCAGGAACATATTATCCTGTTCTGTTAAGTGTCACAAACCTGAGAAATGGCTAAACCAGGATTCAAAGCCAGGCTATCCAATGGCCCAAACACTCTGTTTCTGCTCTTGTCAAAATTGCTGAGCAGTGCTGATATGTGCCAGTTTTTTAAAATGCAATAACAACAGGATTCAAAGCTGAGGAATCTCTCATCCATTTGTTTTTCCTCCTTCCCTATCTCCTCCCTCCTTCCCTCCTTCCCTCCTTCCCTCCTTCTCTATCACCTTCCATTCTTTCCTCCCCACCTATTTCTAGTTTGTTTTCTTTTTATCTTTTATGTTAGAATGGGCAATTATCCAGACACAGAGATACCCATACATGTCTAGGCATGATATAAAATCTGGAACCAAAGCTCTCATGTCTTTGCCAATTAGATTGTAGGGACTGGTGGCCTGGAGAGAGGTTGTGGTTGGATCCTACACGTGTTGGCAAAGGAAAGAAGGGCATTGGCTTATGGAGTGTATCAGAGAAAAGTAAAGGAGATCAGGGAAGCAGACATTCTCAGGCTGCCTTAAAAGAGAAACATCTAGTGGTGTCCTTGACTCCTCCTGCTCCCTCAGTCCTTCCCTTCACTTTTTCACAGGACTCCTGGAGCTCCATCTAATGTTTGGCAATGGGTCTCTGCATCTGATTCCATCTGCTGTTGGATGAAGCCTCTCAGGAGACAGTTATGTTAGGCTCTTGTCTGCAAGCATAGCAGAGAATCATTAATAGTGTCAGGGACTGACTTTCTCCCATGGGCTGGGGCTCAAGTTGGGCCAATCATTGTTTGGCCATTCCCTCAATCTTTGCTCATGGGGGCTCACAGAGACTAAACTACTAGCCAAAGGGTGTGTATGGGCTAGACCTAGGCCTTTTACACATTTGTAGCAGATGTGCAGTTGGTCTTCTTGTGGGTCCCCTAACAATTGGAGCTGGGACTGTCTCTGACTCTATTGTCTCCCTTTGAGTCCCTTTCCCCAGCTGGACTGCCTTGTCTGGCCTCAGTGGGAAAGGATGTACTTAGTCCTGCTGCCACTTGATGTGCTGGGGCAGATTGGTACCCAGGGGGTTTCCACTTCTCTGAGGAGCAGGGCAGGGGATAATGGGGGTTGTCATAGTGGGACTGAGAGGAAAGGAGGGAAGGGGACTGTGATTGAGATGTAAAGTGAATAAATAAATTAATGACAAAAAGAAAGAAACATTCAAAGTGTAAAACAAATAAAAGAGCTATCAGCTCAGTGCCTGAGAGTTAGGACCCAGGGTGGGATTTTCTAAATAGCTGTAAGATGGTCTGTGCCACTTCTAGGCACAGACATTCTGTTGGAATTTGTATTCTCTCCCTGTTCACAATCTTGGATGTTGGTCTGTATTGTTAACGATGAGCTAGGGAGACATAACATTTGGAATAAGCAGGTGCCAGGAACATTCATTTGTGCCTTGTTAGTGAAAAACTTAGTCTTGTGCTGCCACTAAAATTAGATGACAGTTTTCTTCCAAGAATTTGTCTCTTTGCTTATTTGAAAATGTTGTTGTGTTTCTCATTTAGTCTCATTTAGCAGGAAACAAGCAGGACAAAGTATGAATGTGGCGCAGCATCAGGTCCTAGAGACACCCGTGATCATGGCACACTTTGCTGTGGAGTGCCAGAGATTTGCAAAAGGATGAAAAGAGTGGGGCAGGGAAAACCTGGTTTTCTAAATGAGCTGAGTTGTAAGTCTGCATGGAAGTTCTGTTACCCAGACTTTCCTGTGTGTCTATGAATGCCATTGGAGAGAAAACATGAACAGGTGCTACGTGTATACACATGGGGGTCATGTGCACACATCTTTCACGGGGCAGATGTCAAATACAGTTTTTTTTTTTTTTTTGTAATGGTGAATTTGTGAGTTATCTATTTGTGTAATGAATTGCCTCCAAGCTCTGTGGCTTAAGACCAATATTTATCATCTTACAGAGTTTCTGTGGGCTGAGAATTGAGAGAGGTCTTACTGGTTGGTATTGTCTCAAGGATTTTCCTGAGGTCCCACTGGCTGGGACTGCTACCTTCTGAAGGCCTAAATGGAGCAGGATGGTCTACTCATAGGACATCTCACCCATGCCCAGAACGTTTACGAGGTTGAAATAAGATTTTTTTTTTTTGTTATGAGGTCACTATTTATAAATTGGGGTGGGTATCCTTAGAAATTAATGGCTGCTTTTCTGAGAGAGAGAGAGAGAGAGAGAGAGAGAGAGAGAGAGAGAGAGAGAGAGAGAGAGAGAGAGAGAGAGATGCCAGCCACAGTGTCGCTCTGATAACCTTTGTGAGTCATGTGCCATCATTTCTGTCACAGTGTGTCTGTTTACAAGATAGGGCTGTCACTGGAAATCTCCACTGTCACCTTGACAGGGTTTCGAATCACCTAAGGGAGTTAGTTATCTAACATGTAGGTGTTTCCAGGGACGCTGAACTGGGAAGAGAATACCTATCCCGAATGTGGGCTACACCCTCTTAAGAAGTGGGGTCCCAGGCTGGAGAGATGGCTTAGTGGTAGAGGTCCTGACTTCAGTTCCCAGCCACATGGTGGCTCACAACCATCTGTAATGGGATCCGATGCCCTCTTCTGGTGTGTCTGAAGACAGCTACAGTGTACTCATAAACATAAAATAAATAAAATCTTTAAAAAAAAGAGGTAGGGGTCCCAGACTAAGTAAAAAAAGGAGAAAAGGAGGAGTCCAGCTGCATGCTAGCATTCATCTTTCTCTTCTTCCTGATTGTGTATACAATGTGACCAGCTGCCTGATGTTCCCGTTGTCACAGCTAGAGTTGTACTCTCAAACTCTTGTCAGATATCATGTCACAGCTATGAAAAAAGTCACTGCCTCAACCTACATGACTTTGGGGTTGCCCTGACTGGGGTGACAAAGTATTGAAGAAAGGACAGACACATAGGCACATGTATAGAAAAGCTGGGATCATGTGGGTCACGTGCTTGGATGGAGACTACTGACAGCAGCTCCAAAACCCAGCACATTTGATTCAAGGAGGCAGGTTTACTGTATATAGCTGAGTAGCTGGACAGGGAGGCAGGTTTAGCTAGTCTCAGCTGTGGGTTCTCTCTAGGAGAGTGGTCTCAGGCTGTCAATACCAGGGAGAAGGAAGCTGTGGTGAGTACTTTCTGCAGTGTCAACATCTGCACACTGGCCAAGGGAAGCAAAGGGAAAAGAAGGGAAAGGAGAGGAGGGGAAGGGAGAGAGAAGGGAAGGAGAGAGAAGGGAAGGAAGGGAAGGGATGGAGAAGGGAAGGGGAAACTTTGTCATTCCCTGTGTCTGAGGCATTGGGGATCTTGACATGGCTATGCTCATACCAATGATACACATTGACCCAGGATGTTGTTGGCTCCCACAACAGTCACTAAACATAGTTACATACTCCAGGGAGAGGAATTGAGTTGCAGCAGAGATAGGCATATCAGATAATTTGTGGACGTATTTGAAACCAACCACAGTGAAATGCTAATTGTATAAAAGAAATAATTTAAAATAAATCCTTTACACAAGCAATTGCTTTCCCTTGAACGTGAAGGTAACTCTGAGTCTGATCTAGGAAGGCTGCTACAGTCGTAGGCAAAATCAATAGGAAGAGTGAGGGAGATGATCTTTTCATAGAAATAGATCGGAAGGGTAATTTCACTCTAAAGAATTTATAATTGTAACTGACAACAGCAATTATCTATATTTACAAGCTACAATGTAGAGCTTAATGCACACATACAAATACAGAGATCAGATCAGGGTGATTCACCTGCACAGTTTTTATATTAGCTGTTCTGAAATAGTCAATTTAAATACTGTCAACCATATAAGGTACCTCTAGCTGTGTTTTCCCATGAGGGAAGGAATAAGTTAGCCCTCTGAGATTTCTTGCGTATGTGCATTAATGCCAGGGATGAAGCATCACCCCTCATGAATGATTGCCCTAAAGACCTCATGTTGCACAATATCATCACATCAGTGGGGAGGACTTTAACATAGGAATTTGGGGGACACACAAATGTTCAGACCATGGAACAACACTCTTGGACTCCAGCCCCACCCATGAATGACCTTCTCTCACTCAAAATACAGTGGGTCCTCTGTATCCATGGTCTCCATAGTCATAGATCCAATTAGCTACAGATTAAAAATGTAATTAGACCTATTTGTGCTGTGTAGGTACTGAACACATTGCAGACTTTGCCTCTTGTCATTATTTTCTGAATAATATAACATACCACCCATTGCCATAACATAGAAATTATATTAGGTATTATAAGTAATTTAGATTATGACTTAAAGTATATAAGAGGATGCGATGGCATAGGTTATATGCAAATACCATGATGGCATTTTATATAAAGCGCTTAAGTATTTGCATACTTTCTTATGTGTGGAGGTTCAAGAACTCTCATGTATGGTATGGCAGACCTTCAACCAGTCCCAGCATTCCCCAAAGGTTTAGCTTACTCCAACATCAACTTTAATGTCTAAAGTATCAAATACCATCTAAATATCCTCTAAGCCAGATATGAGTGAGACCAGAGATCCTACTACACAGTGAGTTTTATTTTGAATTGAGTGGGAGAGACAAGTTTGGGGTGCTTCACTTGTCTAGATGTTTGGGTATGGAATTTTGGTCTGTTTGCTCTCTGCTTTACCATCAGGATCCCAATTCTATTTCTCCTGGCTTATTTCAAACTTCATTTTTAAAAAGGTCTGTGCTTGGGCAGGCTCAGTGGATTAAGGTACGTGTTTTCTGATGAGCTGATTTGAATCGCTGGGACCCAGCTGATGGGTATGCACCATGGGATGCTCCCTCATGTACACACAAAATAAACAAACAAATAAACATAATTGTACAGAGTCTTTACTTTTACTATTGAAGATGGTCTGATCTCCAGTAATGATGTTGGGACACAGATGTAATTGAAGCTATGAGATGTGGGGAGATGTGTGGTGTATGACTGGTGGACTCTACTCTACTTCCTCTATGATGTGAATCATCTTCCAGTTTTTGAAAAGTATATATACATTTTCCTAAAACGCTGTCTTAGGGTTTCAATAGCTGTGAAGAGACACCATGACTGTTGCAACTCTTATAAAGGAAACCATTTAATTGGGGCTGTCTTACAGTTTCAGAGGTTTAGATCATTATCACCATTGTGGGACATGGTGGCATGCAGGCAGACATGATGCCAGAGAAGGGCAATTCTACATCTTGATCTATAGGCAGCAGAAGTAGACTGTACTACACTGGGTGTAGCTTGAGCATAAGAGACCTCAAAGCCCATCCCACAGTGACACACTTCCTCTAACAAGGCTACACCTACTCCAACAAGGTCACACCTAACAGTGCTACTCCCTATGGTCAAGCATTCAAAACCATGAGTCTATGGGGCCATTCCTAGCCAAACCACCACAAATCTGTTTTTTGTCAAAGACTAGTTCTGAATTTTGGGAACTCCAGAGCTTTCTTTTAGCTATGCAGGACACCATTTTCAGCTCTAACGAGAGTTTTGATAGTGTTTAGGTTTAGAACACTTGGCATCCTGGGCAAAAAGATAATTAGCACATTTCATGGCTAAGCAGCGGACGGCAACTGTTATGTGTTTATTTATTAGTGTATGTAAGTTTACGGATGCAGGTGCTACAGCTAAGGTGAGAGGACAATTTGAAGGACTCAGTTCTTTCCTTCTTTTATTTGGGTCCCAGGGATTGACCTCAGGCCACTAGGCTTGGTGACAAGTGACTTTACCCACAGAGCTATCTTAAGGGTTCCAGATTTCCCCCTGTCCCCCCTTTATTCATTGTGACAGTGGGTTTCTGGTTGGGAGAAGTTCTTACAGAAGGTTGAGAGCAAATAAATCAGCGTGTATGAAGGCGTGTGCAAATGAAGGGTTGTTACCTCTGCAAAACACCTCACAGCTGGCAGAGATTTTCCAGTGAAGCAGCTTTCATTGAGAGGATTGGAAAGAAGATGTTTTCCCTCAAATAGGAGTGTGGCAGTCATCCTGCCTCTATCCTAGATCTCTCTTCTCGTTCCTGGGGGTTTTGCTTTGTGAGAATGACATGCATCTCCTGGCTGTTCAACGTGTCTCTTGAGCTCTATGGCTGAGAATTGTAATGGCCCTACAGTTACCCAGGCTGGTCATGTTTTTCCTATGGGCACTTTCAGAAGTTCCTGGAGCCTTCATACCTGAACATGGATTTTTTTTTTTTCCTGTGAGGAGAATTTCTATTTTGATGTTGGTTATGGAGTTTTACATTGTCTCCATGAGCTGGTAAATCATTTGTAGGGGACCTGAATATGGACAAGTCCATTGCCAAGTCAGTTTTCACATCTCAAAAAAAAAAAAAAAAAAAAAAAAAAAAAAAACAAAAAAACCAAAAAAACCAAAAAAACCATCTAAGGAAGAGCAAGCATGGACAACATGCTGGAAAAGCTCACACTCGCAGGCATCTCCTTATGGGGTTTCCTCGGCTGATGTCACCAGGACACGGAGTAATTATTCCACATATCAATATGCTCTTAGATTTGCTTGCTCTCAGAGGCATGCTTCCCAGGCTACGACTCATGAAGCAGCATAATGACGTGTGTGGGGACAAAATGCAGAGCTAAATACAAGGTTGGTCTTAGATTGTAAGTAGATTTCCCCCATTGCATAATTAGACTAATCAAGATAGAGATTTAGGAGGCTTACCCAGAACTTGAGAGAACAGCTGTTTAACGATAAAACAGAACCTAGGCAGTTTTAATGCAAAGGAATCCGAGGCTTACTTTTTAATTTTTTTTTTTTTCTAAAGCAAAGCACCTGTGAACTTGAACGGATGGGGGGATTTAAGGGTTTTTATGTTTATGATAATGCTTGCCACTCTGATCCGCAGGCTGAGCTGAAGTCTTTTTCTTCCAGCCGTCTTCAGCCCTCTTCTTGCTGTAATCTCTGTTCTGTGCTCCTTCTTGTTGATTTGCATGTATGAATAGTAACACCTACTGACGGGCAGGACTCAGGAGACGCAATTTGGTTGACGGCTTTTCCTACCACCGCGCCCTGTCAGCATCTCGCATTGATTTGGAGTGTAATCAATGCTTCTAGTTACTGCTGTGCCTGCTTCTCCAGGGCTCTGATTTGCCTCCTCCAGCTCAGTTCTCTGGCATTGGCCTTGCTGCGGATTGCTTGGAAAAGCTCGATTTCACCCTGTCTAGATCCTGGAGGGATCAGTTGGGGGGCTATTAATATGTTCCAGAGGGAAATAGCTCACACTGTCTTTTTTAATCGAATAATTTCTTGCCTGCTTTATAATTTATCATATCCTTTGTTTGAAATATTATAGTTCTCCAGCTAGGAATTACAGTACCCTTTGAAAACACCAGCTTGGTATTAGGGAAGCCATGATACGAATTTTTAATCAAAATTCACTGCATGGGCTCCACATTTTCAATAGGGAATATTTAAAAACCTGGGAGGGTGGGGCCAGCAGTACACATTATCGGAACCGGCAAATCCCAGAATCATGCAGGAGTTCACAGGAGAAATATATATATATATACACACACACACACATATATATATATATATATATATATATATATATATATATATATATATATATGTATATGTATTTCCTTGAGAAACCAGTCCTTTTTCCAGTGCAAGATACTCTACCCTCTTAGCTTTTAATGACTGGAGACCCCGGCAGCTCTGTGCTAGCTTTCTATGAGAATTTATTTAAGCAAAGACTATCTTGGCTTGGGGATCTGCACCCCAGTTGCTTTCTTCTTCTTCATCCTTTTCAACTGCCAAATAGAATGTCTTGCTGGAAGGTTCTCCACAGTCCCAGGCAAGCTTCCTGTGAACCTCAAGTACTTTTCCACCTCTGGACATCGGGGGACTATGGCTGGGTTGTGACAGCTCTGTGTGAGACCCGGCAAATGGCAGGGGAGCACTTTTTAGCCATTATCACAGCTTTTCGTCTTTTACTCAATCCTTATTTTGCTTCTCACATAATGTTTTCAAAATAGCTAGAGGAGCATTGTTTGAAGTTGCAACAGCCACAGGATAATTCACACAAAGTACCTCTCCCCATCTCAGATGTTCAAGGTTGTGTTTATGTATTTTTAAATCTGTCCATAGTGATTTCACATGAATGGCTCTGTCTATTAGCTCCCCACTCCCACACCTTTGGTTGGTTCTGTATGTATGAGAACCTCTTTAAAGACATAACTGGCCTCTGTGTGGGCTTTCAGCTGTGAAATCTTTTGTGCAGGCTTGGGGTCCTGTTGTTGTAGGAACACCAAAAGCTTAATATTCCCATAAAATAAGCCTTGGACTTAAAAAAAGGCTAGTTTGTCAATCTATTGATTGCCCCAGGCTAGGAAAGCTAATGCCTCAGCACTACCACTGCATGTATTGAACAGGCTGATCTTTCTAGGTCAAATAACTCACATCACTAAAATAATATTAAGCTCTGTTGTTGCATAAGCCAAATAGCTGTGAAAATCCATCATTGCTACCTGATGCCTCTGCCCTTTAATTTCTATTATTATAGGAAGAGGGAGGAAGGAGCAACGCAAAGTACAGGGAAATGTATTCAAAGTGATCTACGGTGTTCTTAATAAAAATGCCCTTCCTTTACGAGCACCTGAATGGGCATATAAATATAACTGGCAACGGGAATTTCAATCAAACCTTTACAGCTTGTCCCTATTCAAGACTTTGACTTCCTGACCAAGTTTAATTCTAGTCTAGAGTTTCTGGCTTTCTTCTTCACATTTAGATGATTCCTCCCCAGAGTCAAGGGAAATCTCTGAGTTCAAGGCAAGCCTGGTCTGTAGGGCGAGTTTCAGAACAGCCAGGGCTACAAAGAGAAACCCTGTCTCAAAATTTTTTTTCTTCCTCCATTTTTATTAAAGATTCATTTATTTATTTTATGTATATGAGTACACCCTGTAGCTGTGCAGATAGTTGTGAGCCTTCATCTGGTTATTGGGAATTGACTTTTTTAGGACCTCTGCTAGCTCTGGTCAACCCGCTTGCTCCGGCTCAAAGATGTATTTATTATTATAAATAAGTACACTGTAGCTGTCTTCAGACACCCCAGAAGAGGGCTTCAGATCTCATTACAGGTGGTTGTGAGTCACCATGTGGTTGCTGGGATTTGAACTCAGGACCTTCGGAAGAGTAGTCAGTGCTCTTAACCTCTGAGCCATCTCACCAGCCCCCTCCATTTTTTTTTTTTTGTTGTTGGCCATTTATTAGATTACGTTAGTATCCTTTTCTACAGCACTTAAAGTGATTTTGCTTTTAAAAATTAGTGAACATTACTTAAAGTTTTTCAAAAGTTAAAAAAAAAAAGGGAATCAGTAGGATGAAAACCATCTTGCTCATAAGATGCTGCTGGGTGTTGGTGAGCCAGGGGCTATAGAATAACATCTTTTCCCCAGCTTGCTCGCTGGGCAGGGTGGCCATCTTTAGACATACTTACTGCCTTTCTGCTTAGAATGTCCAGTCCAGCATTCAACCAGGTAGCATCTCTGAGATGCCTATACCTTCGATCAACTAGAGATGAAAGGTAGGAGGAATCTGAGAATGGCACACAATATCGACGTGTCAAAAATGCCCTATTTTCCCTTTAAAGCACTGTGTGCTTGTAAGTAGGCGGAGAAGGGAACAAGAAATCTCCAAAGGAAAGAAGGTATCTCTAGGGAGATATGAAGACGTCATGAACGTCTATGCGTGGCACTCGTGACTGTCTCTGAAGTCTAAGAAAGGGCAATGGAAGGAGCAGAAGATACATGGAGAAACGAATGAAAATGACAAAGAGTAAAAAAAACTAGACATGGCCGTGAGTGATGGGGCGAGTCGTTTAGGGTGATTTTTTCTGGTGAGTTTCTTTCTGTCTTCCTTTCCTAATGTAGTAGAGACTTCCATACACTGAGCTGTGTTTATCCCTGGATTTATTGGTTCGGTCTGGGAAGGTAATTGGGTGACAGTACTTCTCCTTAAGGATTGATGCTAATCTCTGATTTCAGAGTGTAAATTTTTTTTTTAAGTACATCACAAAGGTGTCTATCATAGATCAGAAAATATTATGCGTCAGGAAAGAGGCATAAATTCTGCCTAGAAATATTCTCATAGCCAGAGTGAGTGGGATGTGCCAGCATCTGCATCTACATCTATACTTGCCTATATGTTGTTTGTGTATGAGTAAAGATTTATTAACTATTAATGTGTGTGCTACAGAGCACAGGTGAAGGCCAGAAGGCAATTTGTATGTCACTTTTCTCCTTCTACCTTCAGGTGGGTTCTGGGGACTGAGCTCAGGTCTCCAGGCTTGCGTGGCAAAAGCCTTTACCCACCGGCCCATCTTACCAGTTCTGGTTCATATATAATTTATGTACCAATTATTTGTATAGTGTTTTTATTTATATTATATATAACTTTAAGAATAATATTTTTATTTAACTTGTTGATCTTAGAAACTAAGTCTCCATAAAATGTGATTCCTCTGTTAATAGGTTTTCCAGGGGCTATTTTTATGAGAACTGAAGACTGTCCTACAGAGAGAGAATGTGGAGCAAGGAAGGAAGGGGATATTGTGAATATAGCGTGATGGTTTGTATATACTAGACCCAGGGAGTAACACTGTTAGAAGGTGTGGCCTTGCTGGAGTAGGTGTGTCACTGTGAGTGTGGGGCTTTAAACCCTCATCCTAACTGCATGAAAGTCACTAATCTGCTAGCAGCCTTCAGATGAAGATGTAGAACTCTCAGCTCTGTCTGCACCATGCCTGCCTGGACGCTACCATGCTCCTGCCTTGATGATACTGGGCTGAATCTGTAAGCTAGCCTCAATTAAATACTGTCTTTATAAGAGTTGCCTTGGTCATGGTGTCTCTTCACAACAGTAAAACCCTAACTAAGACATATAGTAAGATGTTTTTCTGATAGCTTACAGTTGTTTGGCTTGGCCACAAGCATCTAAGGGAAGAGAATGAAGGGAGTTGAAGGTAGTGTGCATGAGTGTGTGCATATATTTGGAGGCCAGAAGATAACTTCACATGTCATTCCTGAAAGCCACTTATCTTGTTTTGAAAAATAAGGCCTCTCACTGGCCTGAAGTCTATCTTGGACAGCAAGCTCCAGAGATCTGTTTCTGTAGTAGTGGGATTACAATCATGCCTCACTCTGCCTGACTCTGATGATTAGATGCAGGTTCTCATGCCTGAAAGGCAAGAACTGCCCCGTTACCTCTAGAGTCTTCTTCTTCTTTTTCTTCTTCTTCTTCTTCTTCTTCTTCTTCTTCTTCTTCTTCTTCTTCTTCTTCTTCTTCTTCTTCTTCTTCTTCTTCTTCTTCTTCTTCTTCTTCTTCTCCTTCTCCTTCTCCTTCTCCTTCTCCTCCTCCTCCTCCTCCTCCTCCTCCTCTCTCTTACTCCTCCTCCTTCCCCTCTTCCTCCTTCTTCTTCTCTTTTTTCTCCTTTTTTTTTTTAAGATTTACTTACTTATTTTATGTGAGTACACTATTGCTATCTTCAAACATACCAGAAGAGGTGTGTCTGATCCTATTACAGTTGGTTGTGAGCCACTATGTGATTGCTGGGAATTGAACTCAGGACCTCTGGAAGAACAGTCAGTGCTCTTAACCACTGAGCCATCTCTCCAGCCCGAGTCTAATGCTTCTTACATGGTTTTCCTCTTTGAGTTGATGGGAACCCCAAATGGACATAAGGGTCAAAGATTGAGCCTCCACTACTTCTGCAATTGGAGGGGTGGGAAGATGATGTTATGATTAAACAGAATTCATGACAAGAGTTGAAAAATTGATGGTTGTTACATGGTAGGTGAGGGATCTCTTTAAGCAAACTACATCATTGTAGCCCGCGCGGTTGTCTCGCCAGCAAGAAGACACGCGGACACACTAGGTTCTTTCTGCAGCAACTGTTTATTGTCTCCATCCATAGGGAAAAAAAGGGTCGAGCCCAAAATCCGCACTGCTTATATACACCACAGTGCGGCGTATCTGCCCACAGCGTGGCGTGTCTGCTCATGATTGGCTGTTCGCTCATTACCCTACGTAACACCCTGGGATGGGCCGTGACATGGTGTCTTTTCACTCTACGCACATGCGCAAACAGTTGTTTACTCAACAGCGGAAGTAGGCGCCATCTTGCCATGGCGAATGCCTGTCTAGCTTCACGGCTCTCCACACATCATGACAGTAATAAGCACCATAGGTCTAGGTCTAGGTCTAGGAACTATACCTGTTCTTTTCCAGAGTTAGTTAAGAATTCTGATGCCAGAGACCAATAGACTGTTTATATCTCAGATCTGGAAGCTGATAATTTCAAGTTGGGTAACATCATTATTCATTGACTCTAAGTCCCAGCTCCCTGCATGGAAAGTATGTAACTTAAGTTTATCTGCCTTGTAAGGTAATGGTTAGGATTAGTGCTAATGTACTTGAAGCGCCTGACTCATCTGATGGCTGTCATTATTATCTCTCTTGTTTAGGGCCTCTCTCAGAGGAGACGGGACTGTAATTTTGAACTGTTCATCCATCCTTTCATAATTTATTGAGTGCATACCATAAGTTGAGCACTGGGCCAGGCTCTGGGGATTTAGAAAGGCAGCGAGCTGGAAAGTAGGTAAGGCTGAAGGAGAGCTATTTCATGGAAGATGTGGTATCAGAATACTAGAACCGGATTGGGTTGTGACTGTGATTTGGGATGAAAAATTGCCACTATAAAATTGGACCTTAGTGTTCGAGTGAATATTACAGTTGAGCAGGATTCAGCTACATTAAACCTTCTGTCATAAAGACAGTGGTAATGGCTTTCTGTGGGCAGAGCCGTAGAGATGCTTCAATTGTTAAGTATTTATATAACCCTTATATTTGCAATGTATGCACTTTATCATTTCCCAGAAGCACATGCTAAGAAATACTTACACTAAGAATGCTCCTTACACGTTCTGGGCTGTACTTAGCAAAGTCCGCTCAAGAAGGCTGTTCTATGGAGGTTGTTAAATTAGTAGAAAAGTAGTGTGAGGGGAGACTATATTTTCTCTTTGATTGTTTGAGCTGTGTCTCTCTAGGTTCCTCTCTGGGATGTTCTGGTGGGTCACATAGTCCAGTGTAGGTACAGGTCCCTTTCTTGGGCCTGGACTGAGCAAGTTTGCTTCTGGTGCATTCCTGGTTGTGTTTTACTCCTTGTCTCTTCTCTGTGCTTGCTTTCCCAGGATGGCCTTGACTGTGGGGCCATTGTATGGCCAACAGGTGACATAGTGAATCATGAGCAGAATAGAAACATTGCTACCTATGATGCTCTGCAAAGATGCAGAGATTAAATTAAACCCTGAGAGTGCTCTTCTTTCCTATGGGAGACTTCAGTTGTATGGACACAACTGCTATCTCTCCAGCTACGAAGAGGGTTGATCACACTCCCTTAGTCCTGCATTTGAACCATGAGTTCTTTGGAATATGGGTTTCTTGTCTACAAGACACTTCTTTCTTCTCCATTACATATGTATTATAATTATTATGGACACATTTCAGTTCTTAGGCCTGGACTTTACTGTGGTCAGCTTAATTCTTAAAACTGCGTAAAGATATAAAAGTTCTGAGAGAATTCTGGGTTGTGAAATGAAATAACAAAGAATTTTATCTGTCCCTCCCCAACCAAAAAATTGAATGCAAAACTTTGTGAGATGTGATTAATAGTCAAGATAGAAATACAATTTATTTGTGTGTTATGCCTGTATAAGCATATATGTGTGCAGGTGTGCTCAGCCAGTGAATGTGCATGTGTGAGCATTGTGTGTGTGTGTGTGTGTGTATGTGTGCGCAGATGTGCTCAGCCAGTGAATGAATGTGCATGTATCAGCAGTGTGTGTGTGTGTGTGTGTGTGTGTGTGTGTGTGTGTGTGCGCGCACGTGTGCACAGGTGTGCTCAGCCAGTGAATGTGCATGTGGAGGACAAGTCAATTTCAGGTGTCTTCTTTTATCATTTTCCATCTTCTAATTTTTTTGAGATGGGCATCTGTGGTGGTGTGAATATGCTTGGCCCAGGGAGTGGTGCTGTTATGAGGTGTGGCTTTGTTGGATGAAATTTGTCACTGTGGGGGTGGCTTTTGAGTCCCTATTCCTAGCTGCCTGAGAGAGGCAGTCTTCTAGAGGCCTTCGGATTAAGATATAGGACTCTCAGCTCCTCTCTCGCCATGCCTGCCTGGACAACGCCATGCTCCTGCCTTGATGATACTGGACTGAATCTCTGAACCTGTAAGCCTGCCCCAATTAAATGTTGTCCTTATAAGAGTTGCTTTGGTCATGGTGTCTCTTCACAACAGTAAAACCTTAACTAAGACAAGATCTCTCACCAAACCCAGAACTTTCTGTTTTGGCTAAGCTGGCTATCCAGCAAGACACTAGGGTCCTCCTGTTCTACTCAACTCTTAGAAATAGGGTTCTATATATGTGCCATATGGCCTGGATTTTACATAAGCAGTAGGGATCTGAACCCAAGTCCTCATGCTTCTACAGCAAGTACTTTGCCAATTGAGCCATCTTTCTAGCCCATAGTGTATTTATTTATTTTTTACTTAGTATTTGTTAGATAATTATCACACAGTGGGCACAGACCTATCTCTGTCCTTCCAAATCACCTTGGAGTGATTTGGAGGGTTCCATATTTCTTGGAAGCTTTCCATATTTCAGCTGCTACTCAAGATAGTTTTTTTGACTTTTCTCCTTTCCCCCTCAATTCCATTCATCCTGATCACAGTTATGCTGGTCACAAAGACACAGATAGTTCTTAACCCCAGCCTCTAGAGTGCTGGGGTCATAGGCAGGCACCTCCATGGGATTAGAGGCATGAGTCACCATGCCTGGCTCATTTTTAATAATTTTTAAAGATTGTCTTAAAAATCATCTTCTTAGCTGGGCGTGATGTTGTGGGCCTGTAATCTGAACATTTAGGAGGTACAGGTAGGAAGATCAGGAGTTCAAGGCCATCATCAGGTACATATAAATGAAAGGCCAGCCTGGGCTACATAAAATTTTGTCTCAACTAACAAAACAAAACAAAACAACAACAACAACAAACACAACCATCTTTTAAAGAGAAATCTGCTGTTCCAACTGCTATTTTAGCAGACTCTTTGCAAGATGGTCCATCCACCAAGATGGTCTGAGCTGCCATGTATTGAGTTCCCTTTTGACTTTTTACTCACATTACTTACCACTTTTCATTATATAAATATATAAAAATGGTCTTGTACATGCTTCCTGCTCTTCCATTTCATATTTACGAGATTGAGAAGAAGTTAGACAGGAAGTGCGGAACGAGTGAACATTAATAGACTCACACATCAACTTATGTAAGGAATAGATTTTTATGAAAATTGAAGTTACATGCTTTGAAGCACACAGTACATTGAGGATAATGAAGCTTAAAGCAAAGTTTGAGTTCAGAAATATATGAAATAAGAACACAATAATACACAGTAGAACAAAAGTGAAAGGTATAATATATCAAAGTCCAGGGGGGTTTTACTTTTTCCTTAAGGCAAAACCTTCATGTCATAGCACCTTGGGGAAGGGCTGTGGTTGTCATGTAGAGGTGTACCAGAGCCTTCCCATACAAAAGCTTGTGAGCAGGTTGATATCAGATGAGAGAAGCTCATTGTAGGAAAATTAATATCATGGAAACCAGAAGATGCTACAGAAAGATTTATTCCCCACCCTCCAGACAAGGTTTCTTTGTATAGCTTTAGCTGTCCTAGAACTAGCTTTGTAGACCAGGCCAGCCTTGAACTCTTCTTGCTTCTGCCTCACAATACTGGCATTAAAGTCATGCATGACCACCTTCCAGCTATATTTACCATGTCTTGAGAGTTGGTTGTTAAACATCACTGAAACACTAGTAGTCATTTGTCTATTTACTTGCCTTCCCTCTCTGTTTGGAGAAGATTTTGTTGAGAGCCCATTGTAATAGTGTAAAAGTGTATATGATATTTAGCTTAAACAGAAAGTAGGAAAATGTAGAGGAATTTTAATCAAGCAACCTGGGTGTTCCGGCAAGGGATTTTGGAGTGCAGACATGACACACATCCTTAATCCCTCTTACTGTAATACAGTCATGCCTTTAGTACACACCCTTAATTATAAACAAACAATGATGTCTAATTGAGGGGCAGACAAAGTAATGAATCAGAGAAAGATTTGACATGTGTTAGAGATAGGATAGGCCCAACTCATGAAAACAGACAGGAAAGAGAGGCTATTTAAAGAGGCAGAGAGAAAGAGAGAGAGAGAGAGAGAGAGAGAGAGAGAGAGAGAGAGAGAGAGAGAGAGAGAGAGAGAGAGAGAGAGAGAGAGAGAGAGTTCAGTTCAATTCAGTTGTGCTCAGTTCAGTTCAGAGCTGTTCAATTTAGTGGAGTTTGTGGAATTGAAAGGCAGTCTTTCCAAGCAGAACAATCCAGTCAGAAGCTGAGAGAAGCCTATTTGAATCAGTCAGCTTGGAGAGGAGTTTGAGCCAGAACAGCTGAGTTGAGCCAGCCACAATTTTGATATTTTGTTGCAGTGTTAGTGGAAGGGATGACTAGGATTTCTTCTGTAAGCACCACTCAGTCCAGCACATCTCCACTTGGATCTCAATGAGAAATAGTTTGATTTCAGTTAGCTTGACTCTATGCTTCTCTTTTAAAAATATGTGTTTCTAAGATTTTGGAAGGAGGCTGGTTTTGCTGAAATATACAAAGCTATTGTATATTTATAATATATAATAAAAATAAAAAATATATTTATTATTTTCTTCTTGTCATCATTGTTAAAAATGTTGAGCACAAATTTCCATGTGAATTCCCTGATAGATTAAAGAGTAAGGAATAGTGTTATAGAATTCTTGAAATGAGCTTTTTTTTTTTTTTTAAATTTGAGAGTTAACAAGGTTATAATTTTATATTGTTCAAACAATTCATTTGAATCCTTCAGAGTTTCCCACATTGTCAGGGGGAAGGATAGACTATTTGTGAGTTAGCTTTTAGTTGCCCTGACAAAATAACTGAGGTAAATAACTTAAAAGGAGAAAGAATTTATTTTGGCTCATGGTTTACTGAAGTTTCAGTTAGTAGCAGCTTGGCTTATTTCTCTCTACTGGACCCCACTTTACAGATCCCATCACCTGTCAACAACACCATCAATGGGAATCATGCCTTCAAACATGAGCATTTGGGGTACATTTAAGATCTAAAGCATAATGAACTCCAGTGGTACAGCCCCTTGACCTGGGAGGATTGTTTTTCTTAAGTAACAGGGAATTCTCATCTCCCAGAATGTGAAAAATAGCCAGGTGGTGCTCTGTGTCATGAAAAAGTCAAAGTTGCTGTGTGAATGTACTGTGTCTCTTAAGGTACATTTCTTCTTCCTCTTTTTTCCTTGAAGAAAATTAATGCCTGGGATGGAAGTACACACCAACAATTTCAACATATGGAAGGTTGAGGTGGGAGGATTATAAGGTTGGGACTAGCCTGGGCTCTGAAGACTCTTGTGTGATCCAGTCATTTCTTAATATTCTGATCATATGGTAGGAAACTTCACCTGTGAAAGCTTTTGTGAACTAAGAAATGGAGAAGGTGGTGACTTTAAGAGGATACTGGGGTGCTGATGACACCAGACTTTCTGATGCTGAAGGTTGATTATAGTAGTCTGTGCTGAGACAGGTGTGGCTATATCAAAGAGACTTAGAAGTTGTCTTTAAATTAGGGTCTCTACTGTCAGGAGGAATTAAAAATAAATGCTCAATTTCTTTCAAATTTAGTGGCACTCTTGTTTTTGATTGGTTTCTAGAAGCTATTGAATATTTATGTGAATTTAATAGAGGGCCTCAAACATTCCCAAGAGAAAATAATTAAGCAATGAAGTCGATACATCTAATATTCTCATGTGTTATCCCCTTAAGAGGGGCCCTTCAAATATTAGTATAAGAACTAGACTGTAGTCCGTAGTCTTCATCTTGTAGAAACACATGACACAGATTTTTAACAAAATGTTACATACTTGTGGGTGCCTTTTATCATTTCTCCTGAAGCCTAAGCTTTAAAAGTATTCACATCCTATCTTACACCCCAAAGGAGCTTACCTGGCTCATGTTTGTTTTATGTCTTAATTCTTCTCAAAGACACAGGAAAATGTTGGTGTGCAATAGTTATTGCTGAGTACAACTTTAGCCTCTGGATTTTTCTTCTATTACTAGTCTGTCTTTCTCCTGTTACATCCCCTTCCTTTACCTGGAATGATTTCTTTTGGATCTTTTCTCTAAAAAGACCCCTTTTTCTTCTCATTGTACTTCCAATTTCTAAAGCCCGAGTGCTTAGGCAATCTGCTTGCATCTCCTGTCATTTGTGTTCTACTTCCAGAGGCTTCACTGTAGTAACTGGGTCACCTACTAGGGGCAAATGGATTGTTCTTTGGGGTGGAGAGCACTGCAGTTGCTGCTCTTACAGTCTCTGTCTGTCTTTGTATAGCACAGGGCTGGGATTTAAGAAACAAGAGTACAGATCATAATTGAACTGTCTAGGCAAGACTGACCTTGCGCAATACCTACAATTAGCTCCAGCAAGGGTACAAATGGGCTGTAAATGACCAGGCTGAAGGTTAATTTAAACACAAGAACAGTTAAAAGAGGAACAGTTTGTCTTTTAGCCAAGATCAGACACTTTATGATTAATAAATGATTCTAAAATTAGGGATGTGCAGAAGATAGATAGCATCTGCAAAAACAGCCTTTGCTCTATGCCACCATGAGCAGGGTTGTCCATGCCCATATATATGCACATGCTCCTTCACCAAAATTTCCATTTCTGTAAACAACCCTGATGCCCACGGAGAGGACTAGACCTCTCATTTCTCTCTCCAAGGTAGTTGAGTTTGGCTTGTGTCTGCCTCCCAGTGTGGATAAGTCACCCAATGGACAGCAAGACTAGAATCCTATCTATTCTCATTCTTACTTTTGACATCATGGTGTCAAACAAGTTGTTTAAGATTTTTGAAATATATTGTATTTTGGATGCATGGCTATGGTATGTATATCTACCTATCATCTATCTATCTATCTATCTATCTATCTATCTATCTATCTATCTATCTATATCCATCTATCTAACATCCATCCATATATATATGTATATATATACACACACATGTACACACACATATCTATATATATCTATATCTGGGTCACCTACTTGGGATTCTTTGGGGTGGAGAGCACTGCAGTTGTTGCTCTTACAGTCTCTGTCTGTCTTTGTATAGCACAGGGCTGGGATTTAAGAAACAGAGTACAGATCATAATTGAACTGTCTAGGCAAGACTGACCTTGCGCAATACCTACAATTAGCTCCAGCAAGGGTACAAATGGGCTGTAAATGACCAGGCTGAAGGTTAATTTAAATACAAGAACATATATTTTACTATAGAAAAGTCTTGTCTTATTCTTTCCCATTGAGTCAGGAGGCAAGTCCAGGTAAAATTTAATAGGCACTCACAATCATTCTGTATTCAGTGTACAACCACAAGTATGTGGCATCATCAGTGGGCCCCTTAAAACTAAAGCATATCTAGTCAGTTCACGAGAGTGATAACTGCCATATATGTGGTTATTAGAGGATTTTAAAATGGCCAAAATTCTGTTTTGTTAAAGAGCACAGAACCATTTTTACCCATAGGAAGTGAAGGGGGAAGAATTGGAGTCTCTCAAATGATTTCAAGAATCTATTTCTAAAGGAAGCCAGTGGAGGATCATACCTTAAACACTTAGAGACCTGTGTCTTTCCATCCACCCTGGAAATGACACTCAAACACTCCTTCCTTGACGTCTGCAAAGCTTTCCCCCTTATGAGTTTTCTCACCCAAACAGTTGTGAACATTCTCTAGTTGTCCTTTCTTACTGTCACCCTCTCCATTCTGTATAACACATCCCTGTCATACTCATTTTTTACCAACCCCATTCATCATATCAGTGATGATGGTTTTCTGCAGAAGATCAGGAGGCTTTGTCTGGTAGAACAGCGAGAAGGGAGAGCTGGGATATCTCTCTAGCCTTGGGGTCAGGTGGCTATAATTGCTGTGAGCTTAGTTTCTTGTAGCTTGTAGCTGGAAAACCCAGGAACTGGGAAGGAAATTTTATAAAGCAAGGGACCTTGAAGTGTTGAATTAATGATCTTTTCTTAACATCTGTTAGCTTCCTTTTTGTGTGTATATGTGGTGGTGGCAGTTTTGGTAATGTGTGTGTGTGTGTGTGTGTGTGTGTGTGTGTGTGTATGTGTGTGAATGTATGTGTGTGTGTAAAATGACATGCAACATGATGTTCAGAGGTCAACTTTTGAAAGTCAGTTCTTGCCTTTCACCTTGTGTTTTGAAGCAGGGTCTCTCTCTGTTACTGCATTGTGTAACTAGCCAGTCTGGTGGTGTGTGGTTAGTTGTTTCCCCTCCCCTGTCTATCTCCCTGCAGGAGTGCTAGGATTATAAGTGTGTATTTCGGTATGTGGCATTTACATGTGTACCAGGCTTTGAACTTGGGTTTGTACAGCAAGCACTTCCATATGCTCTCTGTCCTCATAGGCTTCTATGCATTACCTCTATAACAGAGTTTAAACAACATCTACCCTTGTGTTCCCTTTCCCACACCTTTCGGTTTCACGAGTAAGAGAGCTCAACTTAAGATTCTATTATAGCTTGTCTCTGCTTGTCCGGTTATTAGTGACACGATACCTTGATTCAATCTATTCTTTCTTTAGAGCACTACTGCCCTGTCTACCAGATCTTTACTTGTTACAACTCTTCAATTCAGGACTGCTGTTTGGATCAGACTGGACTTTTACTCTTGTGCAATGAAAATCCTGCCCACGTGATTCTATTCTTAGCTTTTTTTGCCCCACAAGGATATTTTATTTTAAAGTTTTACCCATTTTCTTTCATTTTAAGGTTTTACCCATTTGTTGGAATGTCAGGTCTAATTAGCTACTCTTCAGAGTGATCATGGGCCACTTGATCTATCTATTGCGTTTGTTTGCTCACTATCTAAGCCAATAGGTGGATAGCTGTTCAGTTCCTGGACACAGTAGGCCATAGGCAGCTTCAAATTCCTCCCTCTATTCCCACCTCAGTTTATACTGCTTTTCCTGATTGCTGGCTTTCTCATATTCCGTCTCAATTCAACTCAAAGTTACATTATGTCTGGTGTTTGCTGTTTATGATGCCTACTAGCATAATAGTAATATAGTATAATTTACTCTCTGTTCATAATGAAAGACATATTCATTCCTACCTCTTGAGATTTAGCTCCATCATATGGCTTGTTTCGGCCAACGGAATGTGAACAAATGTGACTTAAGAAACTGTGAGCTTCTGTTGGCTCATTCTCTCATCTTTTTTTGGAACAAGAATTTTTTTTGTGGCAAACAGGGGCTGCTGCTACGGCTTGAGTCCTAGACAAGGGAACACAAAACTGCTACAATGATTGTTCTGTGTCACGAGTACACAGCCGATGTTTTCTGTGAGCCCAGGAGAGACTCTGTAAGCCTCTTTTTCTCTGTGCTACTCTTGATTCTCATATTTAAACTGCTTTAGTTTTTTATTCCAATTTTATTTTCTTTGTTATTATTGTTAGTGTGTATATTGTGTGATGTATATATGAGTTTAGGCACAGGAGTGTCACAGTGTACTTGTGGGGTCAGAGGACAAGTTTCAGGAGTGGGTTCCCTCCTTTCACCATGGGTCTGGGGATTGAACTCAGACCATAAGGCTTGTGTGGAAAGGTCTTTTACCTAATGAGCCATCTTGACAGCCCAGCTTCCTTTAGTTTCTATATTCAGGTGTCTGAGAAGGTTTCTGTGCTAACAACATGGATGCAGATGATAGTTTTGAAAAAGGAACTGGATTACAAGGGCTCTAGCCTTACTAGTGGATTATCCACAGGTGGGGTCATAATCTAATGACATCATTAGGAGGCAGTGAAAACCAGAAGGTAGAGTCTTATTGGAGAAAATGGGTCACTGGGTGTGTTGGCTAGTTTTGGGTCAACCTGGTGCAGGCCAGAGTTAACCGAAGGGAGGAAATGGCTCCACAATATCTGACTGTTGGTATCTTCTTAATTAGAGATTTGTGGGTGGTACCATCTCTGGGCTGGTGTTCCTGGGTTCTATAAGAAATCAGCCTGAAGCTGGACAGTGGTGGCACATGCCTTTAATCCCAGGACTTGGGATGCAGAGGCAGGCAGATTTCTGAGTTCAAGG
>NW_022196912.1:83821540-83823374 GCF_008632895.1 Mastomys coucha | reverse complement strand
AGCAGGCTGAACAAGCCATGGAGGGGGAGCCAGGAAGCAGTACTCCTGCATGGCCTCTGCATCAGCTCCTGCCCCAGGTTCTTGCCCTTTTTGGGTTGCTGTCCTAACATCCTTCAGTAAATGACTATGGTGTGGAAGTGTTATCCAAATAAACCCTTTCCTCCTGTACTTGCTTTTGGACCTGGTGTTTCATCATAGCAATAATAACCCACCTAAGATACTGAGGATGTTTTCTGAAAGGGTGTGACTCGTCCTTTCTTGCCTTGCTTACTGGTAGCGATGAGGGCACCACCTTTCTTTTGTCCTGTCCTTCTGTCTCTGTTCTGACTCACTGCTGACCTAAAAGCAGTGAAACCAGCTGGCCATGGGCTGAGACCTTTGCAGCCATGAACCAAACAGTCCTTTCCTTAAGTTGATTTGCTCAGGAGCTCATTACAGCAATGGAAAGTGATTGACAACCTTCCCCCCAAATACTGCCCGAGACTGTATGTGGTCATTGGGGTAGCTCAAGGCCCTGGAACTATGGTTTTTACGTAGGTGGCCATCATCTTTCTTGGTAACTTCTGTGGGCATGCCACTCCCAGTGGCTATGTTCTTCAGCAAGGCTTCCATGAGCCAGATAAAGCTGTAGCCACTTCCTTCTCTTCTTGGGGTATGTGGTCAGGAAGCAAAACCCAGGTTCCTCTGTGCGTGAGACATATAGAGACCCCTCTCTCTTGCCAATGTCCCTAACTTGTGAGTACCACCCCCCCTTTTTTTTATCTTGGGGATTCCCTTCACATTTCAAATTTCTACAAGAAAGTCTTTGATCTCAAATTCTCTTCCTTAAAAAAATGTATGCTAAGTCTTATACCTTTCTGTTGTTCTGTTTTACATTTGGTTTACCCTGAGGCAAGGAACAGAGCCAGTTCTACTTTAATTGCAGTGGACAGGAGAGGGAAAAAAATCAGAGAACGGGAAAATAAGTTACTATTTCAGATTGCCACTTAATCGTGTTTCTATTTTCAGGCAGTGTTTCTCAACCTCAGCAGTATTGACTTTAGAGCTAGATAAATCTTTGTTTTGGGCAGCTGTCCTACGTACAGGTTGCTGGTACAGGTTGCTTAGCAGCATCCATGGTTTCTTTGCCTATGACATCAGAAATGCCCGCAGATGTGGCCTAAAGTCTGTGGGAGAAGATGTGTAATCACTCAGCCACTGGTTAAAAGACTTCTCTTTGCTGTTACCTTTGTTTTCTCTAAGACTTAGCAGGGCATTTAACACATGGTAGCTACTTAGTAAATATTTTCAGATTGGAGGCGTTCAATTAGTGGATTCTATTTCAATTTCAACTGGGGGTGCAGCTCATCTTGAAGGGGGAAGTGAGGGAAAACTCTTGTTTGCTTTCCTTAAACACGGTTTCTGCCTTTCTGTAGGTACACGGTGCAGTGGGTGAGTGTTCAGACTAGTTACTGCTAGGGAGGCATTCTAAGGAGATCCTGGGCCCAGTCACTCAACCTGGGTGGTGATTAACACAGAGTTGGCTGGCACAGAGCATTTAGGAGAAGGAACAACACGATAAATAATTTATATGCTGGAGATGAAATCCTGGGAGGTCAGGAGTCACCTGTGGAGCTCTGTCATAGTCATGCTCCGTGCGTTCAGTGCTGGAGTGATTAGCAAGAGTGGAAAAGGATGAAGAGGCCGTCGAAATGCCCCTACGATAGTACAGTCACACATGCAATCATGCACCTTGGAAGACCTCTGGACAAGAAGAGGAGCTTTTCTGTGAAAGGAGAGGGTACCTTTACAACCTTCCCTAGCAGGGGTGGAAGATTCCACACTAGGCGAGGGA
>NW_022196912.1:83815148-83818497 GCF_008632895.1 Mastomys coucha | reverse complement strand
GGGGGATGGGGTGGGCTGGGGTGTCTGCCATTGCTGGCCATTCCATGATGGAAAGTAGCAAACACCTTCAGCTTAATGACCTCTTAAGTTGCAAGAGCATAGGTCCGCCATGCAGACCGTGTACTTCCTGCTTCATCTGCACCTATCACATTCCTATGACCATTCTCTCCTTTAGTATATCACTGAACTACCTCTCAGGCACATTCTTTTATTTCTAATCACTCCTCCAAGACAGACGTATTGAAGTACCTTTATTTTATTTTATTTTATTTTATTTTTTATAAAAAGTCAATTTGAGCTCTCTGGAACAGTTCCTTCTTCTTCCTGCCAAGTCTATCCTAAGTCCCCAGCAGGAAGTTCAATTAGCAAATCCATGAATCAGGGTTTTAATTATACATTTATCTGAAAGGAAAATGCTGGCTTCCCTTCTGTCCTATCCCTTGTTTGTGGGAACCTCAGCATGACTTTGACTGAGCCTGGGTCCCTGTGGTGGAATGTGAGAGGGCAAAAGGCAAACATGTTAGTGGAAATTCGTTCACATCTGTCCAGGGGCATTTCTGCATTTAGTAAGCAGCAAGAATTGTATGAAAAAAAAAAAAAAGGTCAGAATTGATTCGAGAAGGTTAAGGAAGTACCCTAATTAAGAGGTTAGCTGATTGTCATTCCCTGCTGTGTCTATAGCTTTATCTGATTTTTAAGTCATGACTAAGCATTTGAGCAGTACGCTTTGTTGAACATGTTCTCTCCTAGTCTCTTGTGTTCCCTCCCTCCCCTCCCCCCTTCTCTCCTAGTCTCTTGCATCCCCGTTAGATGCTTTGATCTCTGGGACTGGGATATATTTTTCTTCCTGTTCTCCCTTTTCCATTCCTTTCTTTCCTTGTGTTCTTTTTCCACTGGAGGTGTTGAGTCTAGAGGTCACTCCAATAGTATCTCTCATCAGTATGTTGGGAAGAACTTGGCTTTTGACAGCTTTGTAATTTGCTATATCTAGGGTAGAGTGGAAGCCTTGGCAAAAGGCCCGGATGTGGGTGCTGAAAGGTTGTGGCTCATACTGTCCTGGGTGGACACAAAAGCTCAATCAACTCTCAGAGACTGGGGGTAGTTCAGAAAGTTACAGGCTTCTTGATGTATAGTAATTCCCTAAGCCTTTTCTAACCACTAATAAACTAATTCTTCAAAAATTGTCAATATTGTTGTGGCATATTAGATGCACAGTAACCTTGACATTTTGGTTCTGTAATGTTTAATCTTAAGGACAGTCCCAAACCATGACTAGACTTCTTCAATCCTCATTTAAATAAGAAAGTCAAATTGTGTATGTAGTAGATGTGGGTGGAGTATAGATATTACTTTCCCATTGCCCTTTTTCCTTATTTACAATATATCTGGGCTGAAGGTTCGTTAGCAGATTGTTTTTGGCCTAAGGAAGAGAATGAGCAAAGGAAGTCTATTAATGGATTCTGGTTACCCCAGCTGTTCTTCCTTGTGTGCTTCAGACCCATGAGGGAGAGAAGCACAGTGAGTTGGGGGCTCTGGGTTTATAATTAATCTTATTTTACTATGACAAGTAATAATATACCTCCATGTTGGCTAAGTGTTTCTACAGTAAAAAAGGATTTTTGAGCCACTAAAGAATTAGAATTACCGTTTATAAGATGTGAGTCTGAGATGCTTAAGTAGAAATAAAAAAAGGCAAAGGAATTAAAAAGTAATTTTAGATGCAGCATGGGGATAAGATTTAATCAAGACATTGTGAACCTTTAAGATATTTCTATTAAAGGCATTCAATATAGGCTCAAGGAAGTATACTAAAAAGAACAAAAAAGGAGAAAGCTTTGGAATTGGCTAGGGCATCTTTAAGTATTTTCTTCTTGTATTTTTAAAACATTAAAATATTCCTTCTCATGTTTCATGTGTGTGGTGTTTGTATGTGTTTGTGGGGATATGTACATGTGTGCTCATGGAGAGGCCAAAGATTGACAACTGGTATCTTCCTCAAATACTCTCTACCTTCCTTTTGAGATAGGTCTCTCATTTGAACTTGGGGTTCACTAATTTCTCTGATCTGGCCACTGTTCTACTGGTTCCCATCCTCCACCCCCCAGGCCCCCCAGCACTGAAGTGACAGATGTGTGACATGGCATCCTATGTTTTCTACAGGCTCTGAGTAACTAAACTCAGGTGCTCACAGCAGGCACTTTAATGATGGAGCCATTGTGTTCCTAGCCCTAACTTACAGCAATTATACCACAGATTTAAATAGCTGAAATAATGTATATGTTGGTCAGTTTGGGCTGCTTTCACAAAATATCATACATTGTCTGGGTGGTTTAAACAAGAGACAACAAGGTCAAGATACAGAAACATTTGTCAAGCTAGTTACTTCCTGAAGGCTCATCTTCAAAAGACCCAAGGACACAACTTTTCAATCTAGAGCACTTTCAATCTAGAGCACATAGTACAACATATGTAAATATGAAAAATTTGAAATTAAACTATTACGTTCCTCTTTTTAAATTATTTTATTACATCTCTTTTAAATATACCTAGTAAGTTTGAGTCTAAATATCACTGCAATTTACACCAAAGCTCAGTTGTCTTAATATATTTTTCTCATTAGAAATATCAAAATGTTAACACAGCTTTTAAAATATAGATTATCATTATAGGTTGGGCTAATTTATTAGGTATTAAAAATAAAATTAGCCCTCCCCCCAAACTCTCAGGAACTAAACCACCAACAAAAGATTACACAGGGGGTATCCATGGCTCCAGCTGGATATGTAGCAGAGGATTGCCTTATCTGGCATCACTGGGAGGGGAACCCCTGGTCCCAGGGGCTTGATGACCCAGGATAGGGGAACGATAGGCCACTGCGGAAGGAGTGGGTGTGCAGGTAGGCGAGCACTCTCATAGAGGCAGGGGGAGGGGGGAGGGGACAGAGGACTTATGGAAGGGAAACTGGGAAGAGGGATAACATTTGAAATGTAAATAAATAAAATAACCAATAAAAGTAAAAATTAATAAAATTAGCTGGAAAATTTTTGTCTTGTCACTCTGGATGAATATATATTATCACCTATATAGTTACTACATATATTGTTTCATAGTGATGGATTGAAGCCAGAGTTTCACACATGCTCCACAAACTCTGTACCACTAAGTCTCATGCCTGGTCTAGAACCAAAGTGTCAGCATCCTGTTTTTATATTTGCAAGCACCCTGCCCACAGCCCAGTCATTGTTGTTACTAGTGCCAGTCAGCTGCCCAGAGATTACCCATAATCCTTCAGTAGAGCTAAACAGTCTGCCTGTCTGCCTGCCTTCCTTCCTCTCTCTTTCTCTTTTCC
>NW_022196912.1:83809916-83815138 GCF_008632895.1 Mastomys coucha | reverse complement strand
CTCCTCTCTCTCTCCCTCTCTCTCTTCCCTCTCAGTGGATTCACTCTATTTTGACTTACCTAGAATAAAGCAACAAATTGGAAATCATTTGTCTTAGAAATGGTATGTGGCCAGCCAGACACTTTCTCAACAATAGTGTTTGAAGTGCCCTTGTTTCCAGAGGTTTCTACGTCGCATAGTGGTGCAGGATGTGAGATCCAGCAGGGATGAGGTCTGCCTTTCTGTCAGCTGGAAAAGGGCTGCTGTGAGAAGGGAGAAGGGAATAGAGGCCCAAACCACTGGCCTGAGTCTAGTTGTTCTTAGGGGGGCATTTCAAGGAAGATATCCTATGGCTCCTGAGAACCTGGAAATTGGCTCTCCTAGAATTTTCATGGAGCCAAAGATGAAGTTTTTATATGCATTTTACTTAGAAGACCACTCATTTGGAACAAGTTGAGTAGATATGATCATACTATTGGAAACAGACTCTTGAAATACAAATTTAAAGTTTTTTTCAGTTATTTCTGAGAAAAGAGGAAAGAACAACACAAATGAGACTGGAGTATGGATAGTGGTGAGCAATTACATTCCATTTCATTGAGAACACAGGAAGAACCAGTGTAACTGATTCATAGGACCAAATCCTAAAATGTTCATTAGGATGTACCATCAGATCCTTTTGGATGGTTTTATGGAAAATGCTAACTGGCTTTATGATTAAAATATTTAACTTTGAAAGAATGGTAATGGTATATTTTCTTTCTTTGATCAAGTTTAAGCTAGGAAAAAGGACATGAATAGGATGAATATGTTTTTAATATGTACTTTTCTTGATTTAACTATATGGAGCAAGGCTTTCTTGCTGGTGATAGCTACACAGTGGGCTCTGTTTTCAGATATGCTTGACATGGTCAGGTCCAGGTTGGACAGCCCCAGAAAATTAATTCTTCTCTATACATGTGAATGATGGTACATATTCCAAATGCTCCATAGGTGAGAGTTACCAGCCAAAGACTGAACAGAGTTTTAGTGCAAGAATCCCAGTTACTAGGGTTTATATGAAAGTAAAGTTGGCCTTTGGAAACCTCTAAATTTTCACATTTTAGTCAACTAACAATTACCTGCTGATCTTCCCACATATAGGAGCGGATATCATGGATACAGTGCTGAAACACACAGTAATGATCTAGTGACACTCAAAACCTCTAAAAGATTGCCAAGGGTGCTTCACAATGGAGAGAGTAGTGGCTTGGTCATTGAGGACCTGGTTCTGTCTTTTGATACTGTCAGGGACCAGAAATGGGTCATACTCAGACCACTGGTCTCTTTGGATGTCAGTTCCATTTGCTAAGAAATGAAGCTTTTGGTCAAACCCACCTGAGTGTGAGAGGCATAAGCTTAGTGTAAAAGTGTGAGGTTGTAGAATTTGGTGGTTGATGCCCAGCACATAGCCTTCAAAAAGCCTGAGCATGGGTATTCATGTAGACAAAACACCTGTACACATAAAATAAATACATAAAAGAAACATGACTCCTGAGATGCTTTTCATTCTTAAAAAGAAAATAAAACCAACTGGATTTGATATCCTACATCTTAACCAACTAAACAATGTGAGAAAGAAGACAACTAAATATAAAAATAATGAGATGTGTCAGTGTGGTGGTTTGAATAGGAATGGCCTCTATGCTCATAGGGACCAGGTTACCAGGGATTGGCACCATTACGAAGTATGGTCTTGTTGGAGGAATTGTGCCACTGAGGTTGGGCTTTGGGGTTTCAAATTCTCAAGGCAGGCTCAGTGTCTCTCTCTTCCTGCTGCCTGCTGATCCAGATATAGAACTCTTGGCTCCTTCTCCAGTACTGTTTTTGCCTGTGTGTCACCATGCTTCCTTCCATGGTGATAATGGACTAAACCTCTGAACCTGTAAGCCAGCCCCAATGAAATGTTTTCCTTTCAAGTTGAGTTGCTGTGGTCATGATGTCTCTTCACAGTAATAGAAACCATAACCAAGATAGTCAGAAAAGGAATTAAAATAATGCATACAGTGCTCCTTTTTTTCATTTTATGGGCATATGAATCTTTCTAAAAGACAAAAATGGTTATATGAAGTCAACATTCAGAAAAACCAAGCTAGGCAGAAGGTGTTTATCATGCTGTCAGAAGCCAGAGAGGAGCTCAGGGGTAGAGGGCATGTCTAGCATGTTCCTAGGCTCTGGTTATAGCCAGAAGAACAGATGTGATCCCTCAGTCTACAAATTCGCATTTGTTGAAGAAGCACTTCTATAGCACTCTGGTCCCTCTGTCCTCATTGTCTTTTGATAGCTTACAGACCCGAGCCAAAGCAGGGACAGACACAAATCTTCACTGTAGAACTCTCTCTGCTTAAAATCTTTGAAAGAATAAACTCGGGTCTTGGAGTTCTAGAGAATAGTGTAACTATCCATTTTTTTTTTTTTTATCAATAGACAGAAAATAAAAAGTGGCTTAGGTTATCTTTCTGTTTCCTTGGAAATTCAAGTCATGGTTCAGACAGCTGCCATCCTTTTGAACTGAGTGTTGGGTAAGATCGGCTGCTTCCAGTATGTTCTGTTTTATGGTGTAGAACACTGTAAATCCATCATGGCTCATCTAATACCACATTAGAAAAGTGTAGTTTCCCTCACAAGTGCAGAAGAGGAAGAGGTGTGTTCATTAATCAGTACACATGGCCTTTGACAATTAACTATATTCCAGAGGCAGGATAAACCTTTCCATGGGAAAATTGGGGGTTACATGTGCCTTATTAACCAGGATCAAATTACTTGGTATCAAATGGGAATCCAGACAGGTATTGCAATTATGATTAAAAAGTGTTTTCCATTTTATGTGGCAATAAAAACAACACTCTGTCATGAACAAATCAGATAATGCAGTGTTTCAGGAAATGCAATGGGAACAATCACCAAGAAGCAAGAAGAAAGTTTTAAGTAGACGGGTGAAACCTGACCGGAATAAGCATTGCTTTCCTCTCCATAAATTGCCGGGGAAATGGTCGTTATGAGGCAGTGACACCTTTAGCCTTGGAAGTTGTGAACATTCCAGGAATGGCCCAGTTTTTATGAGATTCATTTAATTGTGAATAGGGTAAGAGGGGATGTTAAATCCTCTCTTAATTTACAGCATTAAAGGAAGTAAACTCTCAACTGACGTTAGCATAATGAAAACATTTCTTGAGGGCTTAACTTCATATAATAAAAACTGATGGCTTGGGAGTTAGCAAAAGGAATACGAAATTACTCACATACTAGACTCCGTGTTACTCAAAAGTAGCCAGAAACATGAGAAAAATGCACTTACTGAGTGATAGAGGACAGCAGTAGAGAAAGTAAAGTTGATCACGTGTAGCCAACATGTATGAAAAGTCTCTTGTGTGCCTGCCACCCTGCCAAGTGCTCACATGCATACACACACACACACACACACACACACACACACTCACACACACCCCAAATTCACATAGCCACATTAGAAACATAAGAAGAAGCTGTCTTAGGGTTTCCATTGCTGTGAAGAGATACAATGACCAAGGCAACTCTTATAAAAAAACATTTAATTGGTGCTGGCTTACAGATTCTGAGGTTCAGCCCAGTATCATTAAGGCAGGAGCATGGCAGCGTCCAGGCAGGCATGGTGCTGGAGTAGGTGAGATTTCTACATCTTCCTCCAAATGAAGCCAGGAACAGACAGACTGTTCTCCAGGTCTACTGCCTGACCCACTTCACATCTCTGAGGCTTCTTCTAGGACCCATAATTTTAATTTCCTTTCTTTAGGAACTCAATATCTTCTTTTTTTCTTTTTTCTTTTTTTAAATTTTATTGCATTATAATGAGAAAAGTTACATGATTTCAATTTATCTGAATTTGTTAGTGTTTAAAAAATATTTTAAGTAAATAGAATTAAATCACATTCTTGTTTTCCTTTTGTACTCCAACTCCTCCCAGAGACTCTCCTTCAATACCTACAATATCTTTTTTTGTCATATTCTTTAAAATTTATAAAATATTATAACAATAAAAATGAGTATTATAAAAGTTGTTTGATATAAAACAACAATCAGTTTAACAGTCTTATGTAGATGCTTGTCTACGGCAATACTGAAAATACATACGTTTTTCTCAATATAAACTTTAAATAACTCCAAACGTATTAACTGTATATTTCAAAATAATACATCACTACTAATATTTTCTTAAATGAACATAAACATATAAAGTGTTTTTGTTTGTTTGTTTGTTTTATATTTAGTAATATACAGTATTTTATATACAGTAATATACAGTAATATATAGTAATTTAGTAGAATTTAAAATCTTGGCTCTTACTGTGGTAACTTGATACAAGAGTTACAAATGTCAAGCAAAGCATTCAGTCTTACTCTTTGTTGTTCTCTTACAAACTCCCTCCCAATTTAATTGTCTACATTTCTTTTGGGTATATAAATACTTTTAAAATATGTAAGCTGTTCTGAAAATCATAGTATAGTGTAAAAACATGAAATAAACAATACTACTAATAGAGAGGCTGAGATAGGAGAAGCAAGATCTCAAGACCATTATGTTGTACAAGACATTGTCATGAACAAACAAGCTGAAAATGTATATGGATTGTATAACATTGGACCTATTTCTCCAATTGCCAAATTAGAGAGACCATTGGATGACAGTCAATAAATTTCTAATTCCTCATATTTTTGGATTTCAATCGATTAGGGTATGTTGGTAATATTAATTTTTATATTAAGATATTAAGAAAAAGTAATTGTTACTTCTTGTTGTAAGAGGTGGAATTAGGTTTGTGTGGATTTGTTGAAAGATTACCTTCTTGCTTCTTCTAGGGTGTAGTTTTGCTCCTTATGTTGATGTTTTCCATCTATTATCCTTTGTAGGGCTGAATACGTGGAAAGATATTGTGTACATTTGGTTTTGTCATGGAATATCTTGTTTTCTCCATCTAAGGTAATTGAGAGTTTTGCTGGGTATAGTAGTCTGGGCTGGCATTTGTGTTCTTGTAGGGTCTGTATGACATCTGCCTAGGATCTAGAAGATCATAGTCTCTGGTGAGAAGTCTGGTGTAATTCTGATAGATCTGCCTTTATATGTTACTTGACCTTTTTCCCTTTTAAAATTCTTTCATCGTTTAGTGTATTTGGTGTTTTGATTATTATGTGATGGGAGGAATTTCTTTTCTGGTCCAGTCTATTTG
>NW_022196912.1:83798959-83809180 GCF_008632895.1 Mastomys coucha | reverse complement strand
GGTTTGTGTTGCTTATATTCTTACACTTGCCCCGCATCATCTGGTTATCTCTAGTGCTACCTGCCCTTTCTAAATCTGACTGGAGCCTATCCTTCCTGTGATCTTGATTGTGTCAGAACTCCTCAGAGTCAAGCTGTCTCTGTGATTCTGTGATTCTGGGATCCTGTGACCATGGGCTTGTTAGAGCACCTGGGTGTAGAGCTTCTTTTGGGTGTTTTGGGAATGACTGCAGAGTGTGCGCCCAAAGTCTGCTCAGGGCACCGGCTGGCCCAGACAGATTGGAAGCAACCCAAGCCACTGGGCTGGCAGAGAGGAACTCGATATATTCTTAAAGTGACACGAGGAAGGTTTAGAAGGTCTGATTAATTCAACAAATGTTTACCAAGTTAGGTACAATCCCCCTGTGCTTAAGGAACTCACAGCCAGGTGTTGGGTCTGTAGAGAACATGAATAATCAATAAAGTAATCTTGAGACTGAGTGTGGGAGACCAGCCAGGAGCAGAGGAACTACCAAGGACCACCAGGTGGAGGGAGAACCTTGATGTAAAGGGAGTGTCTTAGAGGGTGTCTCTCTGGTGAGACGTAGGAAATACAGAACAGAAAAGGGTGTCCTGGCAAAGCCAATTGTTTTCAGAGGATGGTAGAGATCAATTCATTAAACTGGAGTTTTCAGTTAAAGCCTACTAATGATTATGGTTGGTAATAAAGTGTGCCCTTATGTAATTAGTGAAAATGTCAACTACTCTCTTTATTTTGGATCAGGTTATCTATTTATTGGTTTGTTAAGACAAGGTCTATAGCTCAGGCTGGCTTGGTACTGCCTGTGTAGCTCAGGTTAGCCTACTGAGTATTAGGGTTACAGGTGTGAGTCATCATTCAGGTGGCTCATGGCATTTGCTAATGATAGAGATACTCAGCCATGAATATAGAAATCTTTCCTTTTTGGGAAATGGTGTGGAAGCTCATGACAATTCTATTTCACATGTGGCATCTGCAGTCATTGAACTCTGATTGTTTTGTTAATCCCATTGTTTCCTAACCAGATGATGTTCTCTGGCAGGAGAGAAGTGACAGTGGGACGTGGCAAATATGCAGAAACATCTTTAGATCTTAAGTGGTATATACATGTAATTACACGTCAGTATACTGACTGTAATTTATGAAACTGGATATTGAAGTCATAGGACCTGAGAGGACTATTTAGGCAAGGACATGACCACTCATATATTTTCCAACCCAGGTATGGCTGATGTTATTTAGATAGATGTCCCTATCACATGCTTAGAGCACTCCTATACATTCCTACACAGTAGCTTATTTAATTTACATCATCCCCAAAGGGTGTTAGCTCTCTATTGCTGCTACAATAAATAATCACTAATGTGGGTTAAACAAACCCACACTATCCATTTGTGGATGCCAGAAGTCCTCTAGGTTGGTCTTGCTAAAAGTCAAGGATTTTTGTGATTATACTGAGCCCATCCAGGTGATCCAGGATAATCCCCTGGTTTAAAGTCAGCCTGTTAGCAACATTAATTCCACATGTGACCTTAATTTACCTTCACCATGTGAGATATTACAGTTACCAGTTTAAGGGATTAGGATGTAGATACATATTTGGGGGTGTTATTCTACCACAGTAATAAGCAGTGTGGTTTCTTTTTTTAAAAATTGGATATTTTATTTATTTACATTTCAAATGTTATCTTCTTTCCGGGGTTTCCCCTCTGCAACCCTTCTATCCCATCCCCCCTTAACCTGCTTCTATGAGGATGTTCCCTTACCCACCCACCCACTCCTACCTCACAGCCCTAGCATTCCTCTACACTGGGGCATCAAACCTTTACAGGACCAAGGGCCTCCCCTCCCACTGACGTCAGATAAGGTCCCTTCAACTCCTTCAGTCCTTCCCCTAATTCCTCCATTGGGGTCCCTGTGCTCAGTCCGATGATTGGCTGCAAGCATCCGCTTCTGTATTGGTCAGGATCCGGCAGAGCCTCTCAGGAGACAGTTATATCAGCCTCCTGTCAGCAAGCACTTTTTTTATTTTTCGAGACAGGGTTTCTCTGTATAGCCCTGGCTGTCCTAGAACTCACTCTGTAGACCAGGCTGGCCTCAAACTCAGAAATCCACCTGTTTCTGCCTCTCAAGTGCTGGGATTAAAGGCACGGGAGTACTTCTTGGCATCAGCAATAGTGTCTGGGTTTGGTGTCTGCATGTGGGATGGATTCCCAGGAGGGGCAGACTCTGGATGGCCTTTCCTTCAGTCTCTGCTCTACTCTTTGTCCCTGTATTACCTTTAGACAGGAATAATTCTGGGTTAAAATTTTGGAGATGGGTGGATGGCCCCATCCCTAACCAGGGGCCCATGCCTAACCTCTGGATATGGTCTTGACTGGTTCTCCCTCTTCTTTGTGGGGTACTGAAGACCAAGAAATGAACCCACATACCTATGATCATTTGATCTTTGACAAAGGAGCTAAAACCATCCAGTGGAAAAAAGAAGACAGCATTTTCAACAAATGGTTCAACTGCTGGTCAATATGTAGAAGAATGCAAATTGATCCATTCTTATCTCCTGTACAAAGCTCATCCAAGTGAATTAAGGACCTCCACATAAAACCAGATACACTGAATCTAATAGAAGAGAAAGTGGGGAAGAGCCTTGAAACAGGGGCATAGGGGAAAATTTTCTGAACAGAACAGCAAGGGCTTATGCTCTAAGATCAAGAATCGACAAATGAGACTTCATAAAATTTCAAAGCTTCTGTAAGGCAAAGGACACTGTCAATAGGATGAAACGGCAACCAACAGATTGGGAAAAGGTCTTTACCAATCCTACATCCAACAGAGGGCTAATATCCAATATATACAAAAAACTCAAGAAGCTAGACTCCAGAGAACCAAATAATCCTATTAAAAAGTGTGTAATAGAGCTAAATAGAGAATTTTCAACTGAGGAAATTCGAATGGCCTAGAAGCACCTAAAGAAATGTTCCACATCCTTAGTCATCAGGGAAATGCAAATCAAAACAACCTTAAGATTCCACCTCACTCCAGTCAGAATGACTAGGATAAAAAACTCAGGTGACAGCAGATGCTGGAGAGGTTGTGGAGAAAGAGAAACACTCTCCTTCATTGCTGATGGGATTGCAAGCTGGTATAACCACTCTGGAAATCGGTTTGGTGGTTCCTTAGGAAACTGGACATAGTACTACCTGAGGACCCAGCTATACCACTCCTGGGCATATACCCAGAAGATGCTCCAACATGTAATAAGGACACATGCTCCACTATGCTCATAGCAGCCTTATTTATAATAGTCAGAAGCTGGAAAGAGTCCAGATGTCCCTCAACAGAGAAATGAATGCAGAAAACGTGGTACATTTACAGAATGGAATACTACTCAGCTATTAAAAACAATGACTTCATGAAATTCACAGACAAATGGATGGATCTAGAAAATATCATCTTGAGTGAAGTTACTCAGTTACAAAAGAATACACATGGTATATGTTCTCATTGATGAGTGGATATTAGGCAGAGTGTGGAATACCCACAATACAATTCACGGACCACATGAAACTCAAGAGGAAGGAAGACCAAAGAGTGGATACTTCAGTCCTACTTAGAAGGGGGAACAAAATAATTCAGTGCGGTATAGGGTGGGAAGGACTTGGGAGGAAGGGGAGAGTGGGAGGGGAAAAGAAGGGAAAAATCAGGTATGGGAGGAGATGGAGGAGATGTACAGAGGATCAGGAAATTGAATCGAGGTGTATAGAAATGGGGGATGGGGAGCTGGGGTAGCAATCAGAAAGTCCCAAATGCCAGGAAAGCCAGAGGCTCCCAGGACTCCAGGGGGATGACATTAGCAGTATGGTTTCTTTTGGTACAGGCAATAGGTGATTTGCAAGAAGTCACATACTTTGAAAGACCAGGCTAGGATTTGAACTGGCATTAGAGACAATTGTTATGGTGTTGTGACTCTCTAGGAAAAGACCATAGACTCACTTCAACTGTAGTTAGAAAATTTATTTATTTATTTATTTAAAAGAGCCTACAGCACCCGGTATTCTCAGGTGGTCTCCCATCTAAGTACTAACCAGGCCTGACCCTGCTTAGCTTCTGAGATCAGATGAGATTGGGTGTGTTCATGGTGGTATGACCGTAGACAGTTAGAAGATTTATTGATTATTGTTAGTAGGACAACAATCTCCGAGGCTAAGGAGATTGTCCTGTGAAGGGTGGTGGTGGTGAGGGAATGATATTTGAAGGTGGAAACTGCAAGAAGACCTTGAGTCTCTGTACAAGCAAGCCAGAACTGTTCTATCTGCCAAGATTAGGTAGTCAAGGCGACCTCGAAATAGTCTATGAACGTCTGCACAAGCAGGTTACAGAAGCCAAAACCCAGGTAGTCCTATCCTAATCAGTAGATAGTCACAGGTATACATTTTTGGGTGGGGATCACTGAGTCAGGGTTCCTGGAAACTTATCTCCCAAAGACTGAAATCAGAGACACATGGCTAGTATATACCAAGATGGAAACCTAGCATAAAATGGAGTCCTTTTTAGTCATCCCTATTTTCATCTCTATATTATCCTATATTCTCTTATCACACTGGGCCATACAGTGTAAATATGGCCCTTTTAATATAATATATAATGCACATTGGTATATTTCCCTCCATATTCTGTTGCTCTCTTTTAGTGTCCTATCCCTTCTATTATTATTTTTTATTCCCCTAGACATTGACACTTCTACTTTCTGTACATATATGTTCTTAAGTATCTGTAGCTATAATGTCCCAGACCCACAGATGAGAGAACACATACTGACTTTCTAGGACTGGCTTAATTTGCTTAGCCTGATTATCTCCACCTCCGTTCATTTACTCGTATATGACATAACTTTATTCTTCCCTATGGCTGATATATCCCTACATTGCATATATCCTACCTCTTTTGTGGTGATAGTAGCCAGTCTCTGCTGGGATACTTGTTATCTTTGACTCCTCCCCCCACCCTCTGCATTTAATCTTGATGGTTCATCACCATAGCTGGCCTGTAGCCCTGGCTGCCATTTCCTTTGTTATGTGGACACAGCTTTCTTAACTTTTTTTTTCCCTGACTTCATAGTTAGGTCCATATAGCACAGTCTCTAAGGCTGCAGTGTAAAACAGTTAAAAAAAAGTGCAGACCAATTCTTACTACCCTCCTGCTTTAAAAACCTTCAGGAAAATGGCTCCATCTGCCGACAGATAGGATGGCTCAGCCTTTAGGAATCACTTCAGAATATATATTCAGAGGTGTTCCTGTGGGATTCCTGACTGTGAGTGGAGGCTGTCTCTGACTCTTGCCTGCTTGGGAGATCCTGCTCTTCTTAATGGCTGCCTTGCCCAGCCTTGAGGTGATGATATGTACCAGGTCTTATTGTAGCTTGGAATGGTGCATCTGGGTGATGTCCCTGGAAGTTTCGCTCTTTTCTGAGGGAAGGCGGAGAAGGGGTGGGGGGTGGTTCTGGGTGAGAAAGAAGGTGGGGGGTGGTGGTAAGAGACTTGGGGAAGGGAAAACTGCTGTGAGGATGTAATTAATATACAAGAGAAGAATAAAAATTAAAATTAAAAAAGTAATCATTTTAAGGGATGGAGGGCAGGGTAGTAGAGGGGTGGCAAGGGGGTTTCTTCTAAGCTGCTGTCTGACTGTCATTTTGCGGATATTCCCTTCAGGACACTTTTTACAGATGATAAAATTGTCTTCTCAAGAAAAGCACATAGGAGCCTCTCCTTGGGTCCCATTGTGTTAGAGAGGAAACTTCCATACTCTTTCTACAACAGCTTAGAAGAACTCTTCTTGCCACCCTTCTAACACCCTGCCCTCTATCCCTTGAAGGGATTACTTTTTAAAAAAACATTTTAATTTTTCTCTCATCCTGACTGCAGTGTCCCCTCTCTCCCAGATCCACCCCCCTCAGCCTCCCCTCAGACAAGAGCAAGCCTCCCAAGGACATCAAACAAGCATGACACTCATGATTTAGGTTTTGTTTTTTTTTTTGTTCTTCTTTTTTTAATGCAGGAGAAGAAACTGGTGGAGCTGTATTTAGTTCCACTCCCATATTGTTCTCCTCCCCTTACTGTGAGGCCAGCTTCACTCTGGCTCATTTTTCCCAGAAGGTCATCCACCCTAACTGGCTACAGACCGCTGCTTACTTGGCTTCTACAACACTTCTGCTTGTTAATAAATAGAATTAATCTTGATTAAGCCAATTTATTCAAATATTTTCCCATTTCCTTTGGGTCTGTTTCCTTAGGCCTGTATACAACTGTTTTAAATTCACTTTTTTTCTTCCCTCAGAGGGCCTCTGATTCTTACCACACTCCTATAATAAGTGTTTTAAGTACTTAAAGAGGTTATGTGTGCAAATAAACTAAACTAAAATCTAAACTTCTTCTCTAGCTGCCTACATTTCCTTTCCCATACTGTTTTTACTAATATATATATACACACATTATAATATATATTATATATTATCATATATATGATGGAACTTTTTAGCCAAACATATCTTAGTCAAATATATATATATCAGTCAAATATAAACATCTTAGTCAAATATATATACCTTAATCAAATACATATATCTTAGTCAAATATAAATATCTTAGTCAAATATAAATATCTTAGTCAAATATATCTTAGTCAAATATATATATATATATACATATACTACACAGCCTTGTTTCCCTGACTGGGAGGTAGATTGTCATTCTGAAAAAGACTTGATTGTTTTCTTTTTACTGTGAGGTAACCTTGGCTCACCAGCCTGCAGTCAAAGCAAGGCTCGTAAGTCAAAGCCTCCATGTTGGAGGTGATGGGGATCAATTTTCCAGGTCTAGCTTCATCACCTACAAGTCTCTGAAAGTACATTTTAGGAAAAAAAAAAAAGAACTCTGTGGCAGAATCTATTCAGCTCCTTCTGTAATTTACCACTTGTCTTCAGCATAAAGAAGGCTTATTGATACTCTGAGTAGCTCTGGGTACCTTCTGCCTGAAGAGTGTTCCCTGGAGGTGGGGAGAGTTAATCTGGTCATACTCTGGTCCCTTTTTAACAAACTTCAGTGGCTTTAGCAGCATCTTTTTTTTTGTTGTTGTTGTTTTTTTTTTTTTTTTTTTTTTTTTTTTTTTTTTTTTTTTTTCTGTTGCTGTGGTAAAATAATCTGACAAAAGCAACTTAATAGAGCAAAGGTTTATTTGGCCCATAGTTCCAGGTTATAGTCCATCATGGCAGGGAAATCACAGGGTCAGGAACTTATAAGAAGTGGTCATTTTATGTCCACAGAATAGAGAGCAAAGGATTGACGTGTATAGAAGCAGTGCTCAGCTTGAATATTCTACCCCCCCCCCTTTTTAAACGAAGTTCAGAATCCTCTGTCTAGAGAATAGCACTGTCCACAGTGGTGTGTCTTCTCACCCTAATTAATGCAATCGAGACACCCCACAGAATGCCTGAAGCTCTGTAAGATCTAGACGCTCCCTCATGGAGCCTCCTTTGTTTAGGTGATTCTAGATTGTGTCAAGTTCATAATTATAATCATGACAACAGGATGTGTCAGCCTCATCTTTTCCCCAGAAGGATTAAATTACACACACACACATATATATATATATATATATATATATATATATATATATATATATATATATATATATGAGTATACTGTAACTGTTTTCAGACACACCAGAAGAGGGCATTAGATCCCATTACAGATGGTTGTAAGCCATCATGTGGTTTCTGGGAATTGAACTCAGGGCCTCTGGAAGAGGAGTCAGTGCTCCTAACCACTGAGCAATCTCTTCAGCCCAAATAAATGTTTTTGAAAGCATTTTATGAACTCTAAAGCCATTCACTATCATGTTTCAGGCAATTTTAAGTTCTGGGGATGGACAGTTGGTTTGGATGGATCCATGGAAACACAGGCCTCATGTCCAGACTGACACACCTAATTCAGACAATCAAGAAAGTTGGAACTGAGGGAGAATAATAGGGACATAGCAGATGAAGAAAGTGAAAGCAGGCTTTCTGAGATGGGTGGCTTCTTGTTTCCGGAAGACATGGTGAAGAGAAATGGCAGGGTGGCACACAGCAGGTATCTTACAGGACCAATAAGAGAAGGGGAGGACCCAGGGCCCTATAAACCACTCAGCTGGAGTTCATCTAGTGGACTCCTCACCTTAGGGCTCCTCCCATCCTCGAAGGAGAAAGCTGCTCCTTTTGTTTTTTCAACAGCTCTCTTGGTCTTCAGTTTTTGTCCAAACAAGCTCAGAAATCCCACGGACAACCACTGCAGCATAAGGGGGCAGTGACTGGGATGTTGAATACTGACATCAGGACTGTGTGAGGGAGAGACTGCAGCTGGGAGCATAGGAGTGCTAGCTCCCAGAGGGAAAGAGTGCTAGGGTTGCCACAAGGGAAGAGTGGAGATGAGTGGAATTGGAGTGCAGCCTAAGGGGATTAGAGGCAGCTCCAACCGCTATCACTTGTGTGTGTTAGTAAAGTTCATCTAGATAGATTTTTATCTTAAATTGTGTGTGTGTGTGTGTCTACCACTGAGCTACATCTTCAGCCTCTAGTGATTTTGTTTATTTATTTATTTAAAAAGTTATTTATTTATGTACTTTTTTTAAATGTAGGAGTGCTCTGTCTGCATATATACCTACATGCCAGAAGAGGGCATCAGATCCCTTTATAAATGGTCATAAGCCACCATGTGGTTGCTGGGAATTGAACTCAGGACTTCTGGAAGAGCAGCCAGTGTTCTTAACCACTGTGCCATCTGATTTTATTTTTTAAGATGTGTTCTCTATACTATTAACATCCAGGAGTAGTACTGCAGGTGTTTAAAGCTTCCATTTGAAGAGAGAGTGGACATGTTGGTAATACGGTCTCTACGGGAGTAAACAGCCTGATATGCTGGCGTCTCACAGAGTTAAGACCTAAAGGGACATTTAAATTATTAAAGATAAGAAATAGAGTTTGTTATCTGTTGTCTAGGACTACAACAAAACTGCTGTATATGGAATTTATGTTAGATGTAAGGGAGAAGCTTCAGGTAGTGTTGAAACACTGGATTAAAAGATTTAGGGATAGATTAGATATCGTTCACCCACAATGCCAATGAAATGAAAGTAGTGTCTCTCAGAGTCAGAGGCCTCAATTTTATTTTAGGAAGATTAAAATTTCCCTTTAGGGTCTTTGGGGATGGATGAATCTGTTTGCTTGAATACTTATTTTATAGGTAGAGTGACAGGGTTTTGGTCTGCAGTCTTCTCACGGTGGAGCTGTTGGCAGGGCCTGGCTCCTATGATCAGAGCTGCTGTGTGAGGTTGGCAGGCTTCCTAGTGAGGCTATTTCAGCTGTGAGTTTTAGTGTTCATGTTACACTGGTCATTGAATATAATTACTGAAAAAACACACCATGCTAATGCCTTTGAAGCCCGTGCACTGAATAAGTCATTCTGAAAAAATAATTCATGTATGTACACCTCCCCCCAATACTCACTGTAGAAAATGTGCTGTTCCTAGTTAAATATTTGATGCCTTCTATTTTCATTACTTAGGAATAAACATAATGTAAACCTTGAAACAGTAGCAAGCACATGTTATCCTTTGCAGAATCCATTCTGTATGTTGATGTTTAGATGGAGTTTCCCAAAAGCAGAGCTCCAAATAGGGTTCGGGAAAGTCAAATGATTTACTGGGAGGGAGGAGCTTTTTCCTTAGGGCATGAGAGGAAAGAAAAAGGCGGGGAAGCCAAGTAAGTAAGAATGTGAGCTGGCATGGAGGCTCAGGCATTGGGTGAGCTAGCCAGTGCAGTGCCCTCTCAGTGGTGTGGATGTGGAGAGCTGGTAGGTTGGCCTGCTCAGCTACCAACCAGGCCCAGATTCAGAGCTTTGAGTCTGTACACCCCAGCTATGAACTGTAGGAGTGTGTGAAAGAGCTGGTCCTGCAGACCCAAAGCTGCAGGGTCTCCATGAACAACAACAGGATTTCATGGACAATCCCAGTGAGGATCTAGTATTGATAATGTAGCAGAAGCAGCCAGACCAAAGAGCCATTGCAATGAACATTTGTAAATAAAAAAGTGTGGGCAAAAGGGGTACTGTGGGACATACTGTGACACCCTGTAGCTTCTACAAATATACATATATATATATATATATATAT
>NW_022196912.1:83762353-83798949 GCF_008632895.1 Mastomys coucha | reverse complement strand
TATATATATATATATACATAGGGGTACTGTGGGACATACTGTGACACCCTGTAGCTTCTACAAATATACATATATATATTATATATATACATATATATACATAATACACATATGTATTACATATGTAATACACATAATACACATAATACATAATACACATAATACACATATACATAATACACATATATATACATAATATACATATATACAAATATACATATATATATAAACTTATTTTTATTTTTTTCTTTTGAGGGGGAGGTTGCAAGGGCAGAGGATGGATATGAAGGGACAGGGAGATGAGTGGAATTGGAGTGCATGATGTGGAATTCCCAAAGGATTAAAAAAAGTTAAAACCAAGAAAAGAAAACAAAATAAACAGCAGCAGCAGCAGCAGCAGCAGCAACAACAAGAGAATGTGGTCTCAGCTACAAACTTCCTCACTGGGAACCAGCAAGGAAGCTCTGAAGTGCAAATTTTGCCTCCAGTTGACCCCATCTTGAAGCTCATTGTAAGTACTGATTGGTTAAGATCCTCTTGGTGGTGGATGTGGCTTCCTAGCCAAGGAAACTCCCAATTAGAGCAATGCCACTTCTCTTCAAAGGAGACTGACCTAAATTGTCTTCAGCTAGGAGGGGGATAGTAGTGTTGGTAGGAGAGAGCACCTGTGTCCAGCAAGATACTAGCGTCCTGCTTAGATTTCCTGGCTTCCCACAATGAATTCACTCCATTTGGACACACATTCACAATGTGTGGGAAATCTTACAAAAGGAAGGTTGGCAGGCTAGAATGATAAACTCAACTCCTTTCCTGTCGTGATTTGTCCTGATGTCACTTAGAGTGGTCACAACCCCTTTCCTCCTGTCCTTCCCAGAGTCCTCTGGATGTTATAGTGTTTAAGGGATAGTTGATGGGCCCACTTGGGAGCAAACGTCTGCTGGAGACATTTCTGGAGGTCAGGAGGATGATTTAACATAGACCCTGCTTCTTCATGGTTCTGAGTCTCCGATGCTTCCTTGTAGTAAGATGTGCTGGCTTTGATCTGTCCATTCCGTAGTGATACTCGGCTGGGTCAGTTGCATCCCCTCATGCCAAGCACCTTATCCATGTCAGAACCTGACGTGGTAGTGACCCTACCTGCTGCTGCTGAGAGTATGGTGACAATGCCCCTTCGAACTTGTTAGGTATTTGCTTTGCTACTGGTCCATTTTCCTGAGGGTTCCAGAGTGACCAGGCAACAGCTGTGGCTTTAGTGCTGCTTTAACCTTGCCTCTGCTGGAAAGGTACCTACTCTAGAAACTGAGACTTTCTGTTCGCAAGAGCAAGGTAGTGGGATAGAGGAGCAAATATTTCAGTTGGTCACGAGGAGCATCTACAGATAGAGAGTATTTATCACATCACTTTGTTCCTAACCTACTTATTCTAATTATTGAGACACAGCACCATATGATATTACTCAGCACTTGATGAACAATACCTCTAGTCTCTTCAGGGTTTTGCTTCTAAGTGGGCCCATCAACTATACCTTTAAAAACTATTACATCATTGCATGAGGTTTAAAATTTCTGAGTGGTGTGATGTGTCAGAGGCCAGTGAATGCTGTGATTGTTTGCTTGTTCTACTTTGGCACTGCAGTAAGGCTCCCCTGGTTTGAGCCCTCTGAGGTTGGGGCTTAGAGACTCCGTGGGTACCAAAAGCAAACTCATATCTGGAATCTGTGTCTGTGCTTTGACATAATAATAAAATACATACCTGCTTCCTGTTTCTGGTTCCTCACAGACAGTTCACCTAAGTCCTAGGATCCTCAGGGAGGTAAGAGTTTCTTTTATATTCTGATGTCATGGCTGCTGGTTGCTGGTACTTAGATAGCTACAGATGGGTGTTGGTTACCAGAAAACCAAGGGATGATTAGAAGGCTGAAAACTTTGCCCCACAACCTCCAGGAAATAGATGATTATGGGTTTGATTACAGTGGTCAGTGATACAGTTAATGGTGCCAGTGTAATGAAGTCACCATAGAAATCCAATGGGACTGGGTTGAGGTAGTTTCTAGATGGCCGAATAGTAGACATGAATGGAAGTGAACCCCATATTTCTCCAATGTGTCTGTCCTCTCTTGTGCTTGCTCTGCATAGTTAGTAACATCCTTTATAATAAACAGGAGCTTAGCAAAGTATTTCCCTGGGTTTCAAGAGTTGCTCAGCCGAGTCAACCAAACTTGAGGTGTGTTCCTGAGATGTCTTGACATATAGTCAGTTGAAATATAAGTGAGAACCTACTACTTACGGTTTGGATCTGAGATGGGGAGTTGTTGTGGTGAGATAAGCCCTTTACTTATGAGAGTTCACACACACACACACACACACACACACACACACACACACACACATACACACACACACATGCACATCTAGTATCAGAAATTTTGTCACATGATTGTATGGGAGAGTAAAGACAGAATCATTTCTAATTGTGTGGGATGGTCTATCTAGGAAGGAAGGGATCCAATGTAATAAATTTACCACCAAGTGACTGGTTGGTGAGAGGATTGGCTTAATGTTGGTTTCTTGGATGGTAGGCCAAGTATTTTTATAGGACTTAGATGAGTCTTTATGAGAGCTTGTCCTATGGACACACCCCTGCCCCCACAAAAGCTTCCAACTCTGCTGAACTCACTATTCTGTTCACGAGAAGACTATATATCTTAAGCTGACCAAGACAGAGGTGAGTTGATGTCCATTGGTGGAGTATGTCATCTACTTGGTTGTTCTGTGCCTCTCTTCAAGTGTGCTTCACTTGGCAGGCATTCCAAGGTCCTCCTCATGCTTTCTGTCCTCTTCCACGAACTCATTCGCCTACCTCTGAGCTTCTCCTTAGTCTGGGCTCCTGGCCGGGCTGCTGCATGCCTGTGCTCATTCTCGTATTAGGCTTCTTCTCCAAACAAGGTAGGTGACTGGGTGTTCTGCCCACTAGGCAAATCCTGTTTCTATCTTTCTGGTCAATGGATCTGACTGTGGTGCTGCTGCAGCTCACATCTCTGTATCCTCACACTGAGCTGACCCACCTGGGACTCAAGGTTGGGCACCTTCCTTCTCTTTCAGGCGGCCATATGGAAGAGCAGACTCTCTATGAGGTGAGAGAAAGGCACCAGAGGGACAGGGGGAGGTGACATGGGGTTTTAGAGCTCTGGTTGGTAACTGGAGCCTTACTATTTTGAGTAAGCTGCCCCTTTTTGTTATGATTATTGCCGGGCCCACTAGGTTTTATGGCTAGAGTAATGACAGAGAAGGTAGGATTACTTGGGAGGACAAAATTACAGCTGTACAAGAAAAGAAATGGAGATACTACACCAATCTGTAAGATGTTAAGTTAGAGAAAAGAAAACCACTAAATAGAAACTGTTCAAATGGATAACTGAAAAAATTTAATATGTATATATTTGAATATGTAACTGAAGATATGATTAATCAATGAGATCTACAGTGGTAGCCACCAATGTAACTGAAAGCAGAGAGTTATCAAGTGGGTTTATCTGAGAATAGAGGCTAGGAGGTCAGAAAAGGAAGACCCGGTACTTTTTATTCAGGAGCTTTCTGTATCTTTCATTTTTACTTATTGTTCTTTTTCTCTTTTTAGTGTAGATGCAAAGTATGGTAAGAGGAGTGTGTAACAGAGTCCAGATGGAAAGCCTTCGATCTTGTGCTTGGGTCAGCTCTTCCTGAATGGTCCTGCCATGGCATCCAGCAATGATGCCTCATGATGCCTCATTCTTAGCCCTTTCCTCACAGGGGGTATTCACAGGCCTGGGTCTCAGCACAGACACTTCCATTGATTTCTTCCGCTGGGAGAACAAACAGTCATGCATTACCAAATCCTTCAGGTGCAGGGGGAGGTGTGGAAACTTCATCCAGTGTAGTGTATTGGCAGAATGTGGATTCACTCTAACAGTCACTCAAAGAAAAAACACCGTCCTCATGAGGTTATCTGAATTCTTTGTCTGACATCCCCTGCACTGCAGCCTTTGACAGTATTATCCTAAAAGCCTCAGCCTCTTGTAACTACTGCTAGTTTCTATTTCATTTTCTTATTTCTTTTATTTACCTACTTAATGTCTATATCAGTTAAAATTTAAGTTTCAGTTAGAGACTGCAGTTTACCTGACAAATATATGTCCAATGCAAATCTGTACAGATTACTTTAGTTTTCTTTTACCTTCCTTTAGTCATCAGTGAAATAAAAGACCTAAAAAAAAGCCTTGGCAACATTTGTATTAAATGATAAATGCTGAAGTCATTTTTATATTTCTTGTGCCTATATGTTATATATTTCATTAGTGATAGTTAAATACTTCAAACAGTCCATAGTAAATGTGTTCTAGAAAATATACATTTAAAACAGTGAAAGTGGATCAATTTGAAGTTATGTGGGTGGGGGAGCATCCTGATAGAAGCAGGGGGAGGGAGGATGGGATAGGGGGTTTCCGGAGGAGAAACTGGGAAAGGGGATAACATTTGAAATGTAAATAAAGAAAATATCTGATAAAATACAAGAAAAAGCACGACGCTAGGAAGTTTCAAGTAATGTCTTTCTTTAATGTCATCATTCACAATTTAAGCCATATGTGGCTTAAATTGAAAGTATAGACATATATGATTTGACTTTAGGTGTGGCTGAGACTAACAGTAAACAACTTACAATGGCTCACACAGGAAATAATTTTATTTCTTTTTTCATATTAGTATCTAAAGAAAAATGTATGAGGGCTGGGGCACCTTTGTTTCTGACAAGTGGGCTTCTGTTTTGTTTCTCTGCTATGCATTCAGGCTCCCCTCTTAAGACCATCTCATGGGTTGGGACATCATTTCTGCCCCAGCCATCCCATTTACCCTCCATCAGTAGAAGAGAGAGGGAAGCTGGATGGTTATGCTTCCTTCCATTAAGCATGGGGTCCCCAATGGAAGAGTTAGAGAAAGGACTGAAAGAGCTGAAGGAGTTTGCAAACCCACAGGAAGAACAACATTATCAACCAACCAGACCCCCCAGAGCTCCCAGGAACTAAACCACCAACCAAAGAGTACACATGGAGAGGCCCATGGCTCCAGCTGCATATGTAGTAGAGGATAGCCTTGTTGGGCATCAATGGAAGAAGAGTTCCTGTGAAGGCTTGATGCCCCAGTGTAGGGGAATGCCAGGGCAGGAGGTGGGAGTGGGTGGGGGTGGGGGAGCACCCTGATAGAAACAGAGGGAGGGAGGATGGGATAGGGGGTTTCCAGAGGAGAAACTGGGAAAGGAGATAACATTTGAAATGTAAATAAAGAAAATATCTAATAAAATAAAAGAAAAAGCATGCCTCTAGGAAGTTTCAGATAATGTCTTTCTTTACATGTCATCATTCACAATTTAAGCCATATTGGAACACTTCCTTTCGGTGATGACTGGGGTTCAGTGTCTTTATTCTGAATATCATGAACCAATTACAATAGGGGCTTTAGAGACTGTAATAGAAGAAGAAAAAACCAGGCATGGCCATGTACACAAGTAGTCTCAATCCTTTAAAGCTTGTGGAAGAGGATTGCAAGTCTAAGGTCATCCTCGGTTACATGTTGAGAACCTTATAAAATATAACAGACAGATAGACAGACAGACAGACAAGATGGAGAATGGTTACTTTTTGAATTGCAACTAGCAACATTGCCATACTATATATGCTTGTTCATCTTTGCAACTGTTACCTCTATTTTTTTATGCAAAGGATTTTTGGTAGTTTGGAAATTATGTCTACCCTGTGACTTAAAAAAGAAACCCTGCAATGAACATTGAATTTCCCATGTATTCCTCATGGTGTTTCTTTCCTACATTTCCTGGCTTCTGATTTTATTTTATAGTTTCTTTTTACCCTGTAGTTGGTAATATATGCTGCAGATGTAATATCTGTCAAGATATAGTTGAAACATTTTTAGTCTTGGAAATTAACATTGTCTGATATTCTTCTGCATGTTGTCAAGGTTAGGAATGCTAACCAGGACCATTTGCACTGCCCTATGCCAAAGTTTTAATTATAAAAATCACATTCCTACCGCTCTATTACAAACCACAGGGTTGCTATGTTACCTCTACCTCATTCTCTTGTTATTAAAATAAGAATGAAAATAACTTAGCTTAATTGTATTTCTCTACAATTTGTCTTTATTGTAGCAAGTTAACTATGGTTTCTAACTGCATTTCCTAATCATTGAGAAAATTTAAACAGTCTGAAGTAATTATAGCATGCCCAGGCAAGGAGTAATGAATAATGTCTTGGTTGCTGAGAGCAGCATCGACTTTTCATAATGGCAATTTAAAGCAGACAGTCTTTCCCAACTCATGAGACATGATTCCCCCAGGAATGGAGAATGGGGTTTGCAAAAGTCTGCTCACCAGTATGTGGCTCCAATGTGTGTGTAGAGAACCTTATTTACAAAACAGAACAGTGCCCCTCCCTGAAAACATGGGTTATTGAATGAAAATATCAGTGGCAGCATGGGATATCTTTCTGTGCGTTGTCAGGGAAGGCCCAAAGGCTTCCCCCAAACACAAGCCATTGTCATTGTTCTTGGTTGCTCATGATAAGAAGATGGAATAAACCTAATGCTGGGATTTGAGATGAGGGTAGAGCATACAGGAATCAACCCTAACTGATCAGGACACTCGCTCCTTGGTGGGTGTCTTTCATGATTCCAGAAGGTACGATGAAGGCTGCAGGGAAAGTGAAGACACCAAGGATGTCACTCAGCACTAGACCCTACACTACTGACCTGGCTTACAAGATGTGTTTTTGGTGTAGTACAGGCATGACAGTTAAGACAGCAGCCAAATGCTTTCTGATTTGTGAAACCTGTTCTAAGGAGGGGTTTTCATACCTGGTCACACCTATGAACCTGATCAAAGCCCATGGCTGGGGATGTTATAGGTCTTATGGGGAGTCTACTATTGTTGTTTTGATAAGTGGTCATTGTCCTGGTTAGTTGTCAAGTTGACACTAGAGAAGTAGCTAGAGAAGATAACTAGAATAATAAAACAAACACTTAACCCATCATGTTGTCATTAAAACACAAAGGAAAACAATAGTATTTTACTCATTTATAAAATACATATCTGAATTTCTCCAAGAAAAGAAATTAAATTAATTTTTTTATTAACTTTTGTGCTACTTACAGCTAATAGCCTCAGTCACATGGTCACTTGTACACATGTCCAGAAAGGCTAAAGATGGCTAATTACTTTATCTGATAGAATGAATGAATGTTATACATACTGAAGAAGAGATCAGTAATATACAGCACAAGGTATGTGAGGGTTCATGGTAGACCATCAGTACCATTAGTGCTCCCAAACAGTGAAGAAGTTTGGTTATTAAAGATCTGAGAGATTTATGCCTATGTAGAGCATAATATCTTGTACAATAGTTAACTGCAGTCATAAGTTTGTCTCATTCTAAGCCACAGTATACTTTGAGTGTTATGATACACATTTTTCTAAGATACATTAAAATAAGCAAGTAGTTATCTAAAAATATTTGATTGTGTAACTCATAAGTCAAGTTATCTTATCAATACTGCCCATACCAATACTGAGAGAAGGTGTCCAGACACATTTGGCTTTCTGTATGAGAGTAATGATCTCAGAAACTATTAACCAATTTCCATCTGTAGCAGATAGAAATGTGAATTTTTACATGTGAGGAATTTTGATGAGCAGTGTGTATTTTGGGAAAAATAAAAGTCTAGACAGCATTCTTAAACTGATTTATTCTAAATACAACAGCAGACCTTGCATTGACATTTAACAAATCTTGGTGTGTCTGAAATAGTCTGTCATTGGACATCATCTATTTCTAAGCAGATCACTGTGAACCCGTAATTAGGGATCTAGCAGATTTTCTGGACTGATAACAGCCCCTCCGCGGCATGAAAAGCCTTCAAGACTTTCTGCTTGCTCCCTTTTCTCTAGACAGAAAGCAGGGACTTTGGAACTATGGTGAATGTTAGAGATGAGAAGCTTTGAATACTCCTAAGATCTTGTAAGAAACCACTCAATGGCTTTTGTCATTTTTATCAATAAATGATTTTTCCCGTCTGCATGATTTAAACACAGAATCAAAATGTAAAAGCTAGAAGGCATTGGCTTCATAGATTTCCTGTTTGGAAATACTTCAGTTCGGAAAGAACCTTATTATTATTTTTTAAATCAGTGAATGTATATTGAATCTAGTCTGCAAAGTTTCTTTTACTTTGACAGTTTTTGTACCATTAGGATTTGAAGGTCTAAGCTGTTTCCCCTGCCACTTTCCCCAGTGGATGAGAGGAAAGAATGATTAAAGATGCTTATCTTTAATTTACTGGTTTGGGATTTATAACTGTGTTCTTAAATAAATTCAACAGCCATTTTCTGGGGTCACATGTACTGGTACCACTTGGCCTTTGCCCCAGGCATGTGAGAGGCAGTCATTTATATAATATCAACCAAATTGTCATAAGTGATCTATAACGTGCAAGCTGAGGGAGATGATGATTGATTTTTCATGGTGGGCAATTTTACAGAAGCAACGCTTTAACAATACTTGTAAAAACACAGCATTTTCATGATGGAGATTAAGAAGGCATTTTAGGTACAAGCAAGGTGGCATTGTCAGATTCAGATTTATTCTGTGGGCTCAGAGGTAGGTAATGTTAGAATGAGGAAATGTAGAGACTATCTTTGGGTTCTCTTTATAAGGTACTTGAAGTCTATATTAGAGAGTTTGGATAATATTCTATAGAAGGTGATGATCTATGGAATAGTGGAATGGGCATTTAGGTGCTTTTTCTGTTTTTTTTTTTTTGTCTGTTTGTTTTTGTTTTTAGACTACTGTGGTAAGAGAACTGGAGAAATGACTCAGCAGTTAAGGGCACTGGATGTTCTGGTGGAGAGCCTGGGTTTGGTTCTTAGTACCAAGGTAGAAGCTTACAACCATCTGTAACTCAGGTTCCAGAGGATTCAAACCCCACTGCTGGCCTCTAGGGACACCAGGCATGAATGCAGTGTGCTTCCATGCACAAAGGTAAAGTACTCATGCACATAAAAAATTAAGTCTTATAAAAGATGTATGGGAACAATTTGGAAGGGTCATAAAAACTAGTGGGGAGTATTAATAAGCAATAATTAATAGCTAATATTAATTATTATTGATAATCAATACCTAGTAAGTAGTCATGTGGGTGGTCATGATGATGATGATGAGTTGGAGTGTTGATGGATGAAGAGTCATATGCTCGAGGGACAGATTAATTACAGAACCATTAAGCTTAGTTACTGATGGACACGTAAGTATATAATTGTAATTTGGTGTTAGTGAATCTCTGGATTTCCCCATTTTAACATTACCTACCTCTGAACCCACAGAATAAATCTGTATCTTACAATGCCATCATGCTTGTACCTAAAATGCCTTCTTAATCTCCATCATACACATACAGGGAAATATTAGTGAAGGAATTCTCGATAAGAGACATTTAAGGAAAGTAGCTATCAAATTTTGAAAGCAGAACTCTGGGTCTCTCTTTTCCTCATGGGTTGGGGATGGGAGCAGAAGCAGCCAGCAGGGTTCAGATGGTCATCAGTATGACAGAAAGAACTTCTGAGAGTCAGTTTCAGAGAGACAGCTCATTTTAATGTTCCTGGGATAGAATGTATAAGGGCTCTTGGGGTTATGGGTGGGAAGGGCTGATTGGTCATAACACAGTTGTGCATTAATCATCAACATACAGGTTGGAGGAATGAGCAGTGTTTATAGGAAGCTTTGTGCAGGCTTATCTTCCAAATAAGGTAAGGCATATGAGCTTAGAGACACTCTGACTAGGGTTAAGTAGGGAAGAAGAAGCCCCGCTGAGAAAGGGAGTCCTCCATTTTGCACCAAGCTCAGGGAGCTTCCAGAAATGGTGGACTGTGACCTTAACAGCAGGGCCCCCGAACACAGAAGAACCCACATGGGAACCATCTTTCAGTGGTTTTCCTGACTGGGAAAGCTAAGCATGGAGAATCAGGTTTAGCTAGTTACTTGTTGAGCCTCACCAGAGCTGCCTTTTTGAAGCTTTACAGATGGTTTTAATGTATAGCCAGGTTTGAAGTTCACTACAAAAACAATTTGTTATGGTTCAAATATAGTATTCGGAGAAGGGAGATTTGGATGAGGCTGGAGAATAGCCTTGAGATGCTATAGGAAGAGAACCATTATTTTCTAGTCTGAGTGTTATGAAGTAGATTGCTGGGGGGGCTAGAGAGAGAAGGAGAGAGAGAGAGAGAGAGAGAGAGAGAGAGAGAGAGAGAGAGAGAGAGAGAGAGAGAGAGAGAGAGAGAGTACTTTTAGGCAGGCTCATGCCAAGGTGTGCATCTGAGTAGTTATGCCATGCAACAGACTTAGTGTATAAGAGGTTTACTGGGGAGGGGAAGAGGAGCAAGGGACTGGGAAAGGGATAGAGGCAGGCAAGTGGGCAAGTAGACAGATAGATAGATGGGAGCAGAGCCATGAGGGCAGAGAAAAGGGGGTCAGAGAGGGAGAAAGAGGGGTTCCATGCTGGGAATGGGGATGCAAAGGACAGAGGGAGAGCTGGAGTGGCTGACAGGACCTTTTTATTCTCAGCACACACCTGTCACACCTGGCAGTGGCAGCAGGTCATGAGTCAAGTAATTGCTAGGTTCCTAACGACAGGCCAGTGGAGTCACCTGGACACTAACACTGCCTATGTAGTAAATTAGTCTTCCCAATCCTGGCCAGTCTCATTTAGCTGTTCTATGTACCAGACTACAGCAAAAACAGCCCATTCTTTCCATGGCTGTCTGGTGCTCGTCATGATCTGCAACCCCCACACAAAAAAATCCCTGAGGAGGAGAAGGACAGAGTATACATTACCATGCCCAGAGTCTGGCTTTATTTGTGCCTTATGCTTTCTGAGGCTATAGCGCTATTGTAAGGGTCCATGATTCACCAAAGAATGACACCCTGGACTTACTAAGTATGTAGGCACAAAGAGTGTTTTGTTCTGTAGAAGTTCAGCATTCTGGGGTCTCTCCATTTCCAAGATAGAGAGACACCCGAGTGAGCTCGCAGGCTGGATTTAAAGCACATTGGGGAATTCTGGGGTAGGTGACTTCTATGTTAATCTGTTGGGTCCATCTCTATGGACCAGACCAGGGTATCAGGGCTGGAAACTGTTACTAACCATTGTCCTTGCCTCAGACCAGGTGTCAGGGCAGCCTCTGAGAGCAGGACAGTTTCTGACTAGCTGCCTGAGGCCTGTTTTTTTTTTTTTTTTCCCAAGTATCTGATTTGCCTGGGCATAGGCCTAGTCTCTTAAGCTGCCAATCTGAAGCCTGTCATGGAGTCAGCCTAGCCTCTCACTCTATAGAACACTGACCCAATGTTCTGCTGTGCACTGAGAGCCATGTCAGATGAGAGCTTAGTAGGTGGGGTATGGTGGTATAGTACCTCGGTGGGAGAGTAGAGTGTGAAGCAGATCCAATTGTTTCTTGTCTACTACTTCATAAGTAACTCCTAATAAATTCATTTCACTCATAAAGACGGGCTTTCGTAAGCCATTCTTTGAGTTGCCGGTGCTATTCCAGATTGGAGGCAAATGTTAATTATGTCTTCCCAGTAGAGTCAGCCAACATTATTATTATTATTATTATTATTATTATTATTATTATTATTGTTATTCAAAGTGAAAGGAAGCTATTAAAAAAAAGTGTGACAACAGATGTAACAGGATTGTCTCTGGGAAACAGATGCTTGATCATTTTACCATAGGAGAAAGAATATGGTTTTCCTTTATAAGAGCAGCAAGTGCTCTATTGAGTGATCTCAGGGTGGGAGGACATTTAACAGCCAAGGCAAGAGAGAAAACGGAAATAATTTGTATTCATTAATTGTGTTTACTCAAAAGAAGAACAGACTGCTCTAATATTTGTGTCAATACATGGTTTTATAATGGAGCAAGACAGTAGCTAAAGTTAGGGCCCTTCTGGGTTAGGGATGGGGCCTCAGTGCTAGAACCACATCTGGTCCAGACCCACTCAGGCCCTTACATGCTGTCATGGTCTCAAAGTTCTTCTGTATGTTGGTTGGTCTTGTGTGTTTAGTAGTCCTTGTTTTCTTGGTGTTCTGCATCTTTTCTGGCTCTTACAATCTTTCTGAGTCCTGTTCTACAGGACCCTGTGAGCCCTAAGGGGAGAATTTGATGGAGACATTCCATTAGGACTGAATATTCCACAGTCTCTCACTCCCCCTCTCACTCACATTTTACAGGTCTGGGTCTCTGCATTATTGCTATTTACTGCAGGAGGAAGCTTCTCTTATAATGGCTGAACAAGACACTGATCTATGAATATGATAATGGAGGAGATGAAGCCCCCATTGGACATCTCTCATCATTATATGAGGCCTCCAGTTCTGGAAATGGATTACATCTAATGGAGTTATTGGCTAAAGGAACCCTATGGAAACCACCAAACAACCCATACTGTTGCCAAGGCTACAGTTCCTTCTCCACAAACTGATGGCAAGGCCCTACACAACTCTTTGAATACGGAGAAGTTGAGCTGACATCTACCTAGAACTTTCACCCCCACTGACTAGTGTTCAAGGTACAGGAAAATACTCTGTGCACTGCCAAAGCAACTAGGAACTCTTCCATCTACAGTGGTGACCTTCCTGTAAGATGTGTTAGTACAACAGTGGCACAAAGCAAGTAAGAGAACCAACCACTATCTGATTGGTCTTAAGGTCAACTCCATGAGAGGAAATCCATCCTTAACAGTTGTTGGGTGGCCAAGCACCTGAGAATAGAGAGATCAGGAACCTAAGGGAAAACAAAATACTACTATTGTGTTGCTAGAAGAATGTAGCAAGAAAATGACTCCTAATGATGTGCTTGGGGATTTTTTAAAGAAAGAAATGGAGGTGAGCATCCAAGTCTAGATTACATCTTGCTTTGTGTGCTCGTGGGCCTCACAGGCATAGGGAGAGCCTGTGAGGATCTTTTTGCTTATAAAAGAGGAGTGAAGATATTCCAGCAAGTTTTTGTTATGGTTGGCAGCAGAGGCAGAGAAGTGGATCTCTCTGTTATAACCCACTAGTCTTGCTTGCTCAATACTAGCTGATTTTGATGTCAGCATGTGAGGGAATGAAGTCCATCAGTCCACAAACCTGCTCTTGGTTCTCAGGACAGATGACATACGTTCTTCCTACTTGAAATTTGGCACAGGAGTTTGTTTACAGAGAAGGAAAGTTTCTTGTCATTAAGAGAGCATTTAGATGACTCTTCCAAGAGTCCCCAAAGGCTGTTCACACACATTTTGAAGAGTCCTTTCAACATCAAATGGCTCTCATAAAAGAAGACTTTTTATTATCTGAATGTGAAGGGGAATGTGATTCAAAGCAAAACAATCCCACCACAGGCCTCTTCTGAGGGAGACCACCAAACACACTCTGGGTCAGAAAAATGCTCCATTATGGTTTTTTAAAAATTTTTCTCAGGTAATCAATTCAGTTTTTATTGTCAACTCCTTTCCAGCTGATTCATCGGAGCCTTGAACTCATCCTGTGCTATTCCTCCAGGGGCTTCCATTTTACCTTTCCTACAATAATAGCTTTGATTTTATTTAAGCTTATTATCAGACAAAGGCTAAAAGGTTCTTCTCTTCTCCCCTGTATGTGCTGGGATCCTTGACAAAGTAGTTCCTTTCACATTCCTACAGCTCTGGAACAGGTTTTTCACTGACTTTGGGCTTTCAGTGTATTGTACTGATTGTGCTTTTCTACAAGTGGTTATTGATGGAAAGTTCTTTTTCTTTAGAGTTAATGGGCAGAAAGAAACTAACGGGTTGAGTACTCCAGAGCTGCTTTCTGAGTTTTCCCAACCAACTGGGCAATGGTGTATTCCTGGAAAATGCAGAAACAAGGGGACCCAACCCCTAAGCAAACAAAGCAAAACAAGATGAGACCCAAACAACTCACTTTGGATGGGTTGCTTTTCTGTTGCTGTGAAAACATCATGACCAAGGCAACTTTGAGACCAGTGGTTCTCAACCTTCCTAATGCTGAGACCCTTTAACACAGTTTCTCATGTTGTAGTGACCCACAACCATAACATTATTTCATTCTTACTTTATAACTGTTGTCTTAGGGTTTTACTGCTGTAAACTATGACCAAGGAATGTTGTCTTTATAAAGGACAACATTTAATTGGGGCTGGCTTACAGGTTCAGAGGTTCAGTCCATCATCATCAAGAAGGGAGCATGGCAGCATTCAGCCAGGCATAGTGCAAGAAAAGCTGAGATTTCTATATCTTGTTCCAAAGGTAAACAGGAGAAGATTGTCCCAGGCAGACAGGAGGCGGGTCTAAAAGCCCACCCCCACAGTGACACACTTACCTATTCCAACAAGGCCAGCCTCCTAAGTGCCACTCCCTGGGCTATACATAATCAAACCACCACAACTGCAGTTTTGATACTGTTATGAATCATGATATAAGTAATTTTGGAGAAAGAGGTTTGCCAAAGGGGTCACAATCCACAGGTTGAGACTGCTGTTATAGAAGGAAGGGTTTATTTGGATTTATGTTTCCAGAGGGGCAAGAGCTTATCAAGGCGAGGAAGCATGGCAGCAAGTGGCAGACAGGAAGGCTGGAGCAGGAAGCGGAGAGCTCACATCTTGAATTGCAAGCACAAAGCAGAGAAAGCAAACTGGACATAGGGTATGACTATAAACACCCAAAGCCCACCTCCTAAACCCTGTGACATTTTCCTCCAGTAAGGACATGCCTCCTAAATCTTACCAAACAATGTCACCAACTGCAGACCAAGTGTTCAAATATCTGATATTCTTATTTAAACCATTTACAGCTCTATGGTGGGTACTACCAATATTCAGTGGGAGTCTAGATGAGAGAGTCAAGGCAACTGGGTTGTGTTTATACTACTTGGTCTCAGCTGGAAGGGATATGTCAGCTACCAATATGATAGGTTTGTAGACAAAACTACAAGTAAAAATAATGAGCAATCAAGGTTAAGACCTCATACCGACACTTGACACATATGCATATAAACCTCACGGCGGCATTAGTTTGTCATGGCTCTACTTCTATGATGAGAATGCGGAGGGTCAAAAAGTGGAGATCGGAAGAGATGTTACTATCTAGCCACACTTCTGTGGTCAGTGAAGCCAATGTCTTAAAGCCAGATATCTGGTGTCTTTAGAAGGCAGAATCTATGGAACAGGATCTCACATGTAGCTCACACTGGCCTGGCACTCACTATATAGTTTAGACAGATTTTTGACCTTGTGGAAGTTCTGCTTCAGTCTCCCACGTTCCAAGATTACAGTAGGAGCAACAGTATTTTACATGTATTGGTGTTTTGCCTACATATATCACTGTGCACTGCTTGTGTGGCCAGTGCCTGAGGAAGCCAGAATAGGATGTCAGGGTCCCTGGAACCAGGGCTATAGATGTTCTTGGAACTTATCCAGGTCTTCTGGAAGAGCTGTTGGTGCTCTTAAATGCTAGGCTATCTCTCTAGCCCACAAGCATCTATTTTAAGACAATGGGCTCTGGGGATGTTGTCTAAGGTTGAACTGCAGAGCTGGCACTGACACACAGCTTCAATATTTGTTTTCCTTTAAAATAAAATGATGCTCTTGGTTTTTATGGCAACAGGGAGTAGCAGTCCTGTAAACTGAGGTCCAGATAAAATTGTTAAGGACAGAAAGCTATTTTCTGTCAGAATTTCATTTTTGCCCTATGACTGACCCCTTGCTGATTTTCAGTTCAATATAGTTTTGATATTAGACTCAAAAATCTGACCTTGAGGGAACCTGTAATGTGTGGATTTTCAAAAGATACCTTATAGTGAATGCTGGGTTAAGCTCCTAAATTGTAGGGCCAGTTCTTTGCTCCTTGGTTCCTAAAGCCATGACATTTGTTTTCCTCTTCCACAATCTCTATTTGTTAATCCACTACAGGTCACCAATTATGCAGGATAGATTTAGTTTTCTTTTCATTTCACATTATCACTTACGTTTATTGGAGGCAACAATGTTAGAGTCCAGTATATGCTTTCCAGAAGAGATCACAGGAGACTGAAACAAAGTCGGGAAGTCTGATATAAATGAAGCATTGCCACCAATCTGCAAGGACCACAGCCTGTGAAAAAGGGAGCTGGTCTGGAAAGGTGACTTTACAGAGCCTGGCGGAGCTCATCCTGACCAGTATCAGACTCATCTTAACTGCAGATCTGACACAGTCTCCATGGTGACAAGCCAGTGTTGATGTCCCACCAATGGCTTTCAAACGTTATTTGGAAGATAGCTACAGGAAGAAGAGTTGTTGGTTAGTCAGGGCCTACGCAGTGACTCACAGACATATAACGTTTTCTAAGATGAAATATCGTCAATGCACGCTCATTCTCAGCCAGGCCCCACTCTTCTGCCTACTGTGTCCTGCTTTGCAGTGTGAACTCACAGGCTGTGAAGAGCTGGGAGCCGCTCTTCGAAATCAAGGAGCTGTTACACGCTGCTTTGGCTTGACAGTCACAACAGCTTGTACACTCTTGAGGACTCAGTACTATGCATGGAGCTTTCTGGTTGTCACCAGAAGCCTAGCTGAGCCCTACCTCTTTAATACCATCTTTGGGAACGTTGAGGTTCGGTTTGAACGGGAAACATCTCCCATGTTCTCAGGTGTGGTGGGATGGTGCTGTTTGGGAGGTGGTAGAACATTTGCAACGGGGCATCCGGGCAGATGGACATCTGTGGAAGTAGAGGGGGAGGTTTACAGCTTTCTGCTCCCCTGAGATGTGAGCAAGCCCCCTCCCCCCATATGACCATCATGGATGGGAGCTGGTCTTGCTGCTATGCTCCCCCCACAGGGACTGTTTCCTCTGAATTGTGAACCCAAATAAACCCTCCCTTAAGTTGTTTCTGTCATGTATTTAGTCACAACAACAAGGAAAAGCAGCTAATATGAGGTTCATTTATCAGAGTGTCCTGTCACAGTGTCCCTAGGCTTGCCAGAGCAAAACACAAGTGTTATAATAGAGAAGAATAAAATAAAACAGGATACTCCTGGAAACTCGAATCTTACACAAATAACAAATCCAATCCCAAATAATGCTCACATTTATGACTGGTATATGTTGACTACATCCTGAAGCCCTGCCAAAGTATTGTCATCTTACAGGTCCAGCTGTTTCTGTCTGGGTTATATTTTGACTTGATTACAGGACACTTAGAAGGAAGGTGCTGCAGTGGTTCCCAAAAGGGGTCCTATTATCTTATATGATACACTCCTCTAGTTACTTGAAAAGGAGGACTCCTAGCCTTCACCACAGAGGAGAGGAATAGTTCTCTAGCAGAGTCTAAGGACTCAAAGCTTTAAAATGCACCATTTCAGAGATCAACCTTCATTCCAACATAGGACTCTTCCTATCTAGACGTCTGGCCTTGGTTCAGTAGACTTGGTGGGCTTGAGAACCCAGCCACTTCTGGAGCTCTTCTATCTTTGGAATTATGTCCCAAACATGACTTTTAGCTTTGTCTGCCTTTGGCTGCAGGATGACAATGTGCTTCTGTGTTTTCAACCAGGCCTTTTTGTTTTCATAATTTGTTTTGAGTTAGTGATTAATCACTCTCAGCTTTTCTCCATCTTTCTCATTGATTTGCCCATAGTACTCAGAACAAAAACAACAAAAAAAGAATCACTCGAGTCCATTGTCTTTATGCTGACTATTTCTGGAATGCCTGAGATAAGACACCTGTGAGTACAGGTGGTCAAGCTTTATTGACTGCCAGTATCCCATCATGGTTCATTACTGTGAAAACTGTTGCACAGCTATTAAATGCAATGAGATTCAGTACTATACCTACCATCAGTGAATTAGACCTTTATCACTTGTCAGTAAATGGGCAACTTCAATATTTCTTTCTTGCTTTTCTCCTCCTATTTGATATGTTCATAAGTTCTCGCAGCCATAACTCCCCAAATACTTTTGAGTTTATCCATTCATCTCCATTTCTTCCTCTGCTGCCCTGCCTCAGCTACCAGCACCTACCTCTTGACTGTAGACTGGGGATTGCTTCCCTCAGCTTGTTCTTCATATGATAACCATACTGATGCATAAGGATACAAATTACATCACCATGTCATATTTTATTTATGACTTTCATGACTAAAGTGTTCTTAGAAAGATATTAGACAACTTATAATGATTTACAAAAGCTGATAATATCTTTCCCCTTCATTTTCTCTGATCTCATCTTATTTTCTCTTCTACCATGATAAAAGCAGTCACTATTATGATCTAGTTAATATCAATGCCCTCTTATTACCAGCAGGATTTTTTGTTTCTTCACCAAACCAGTATTCCCAAATGGTAGAACATGGAAGGTTTCTGCTTTTCTAGGTTACTTCCCTGATGTCTGGATAGGTGGGGTTGTTTGTGAAGTACTTTGGACCAACGATCATCACATGGACTTTTACTAGAGTGTTTCTGAAAATGCTTTTTGTCTCTTTTTGTGATGAGAGGAGATGATGTCCTATCATCAACCCCTCCTTTCTTTCTGTAGTGCATGTATTCATCGTATTTGAAATCACTATAGCTCTCTTATGACGATGAAGGAAAGATCTAGAGAACCACAGACACAACTAGAGTTATTGAACCTCTGAAGCAGTCCTTCATTTTTGTCTCTCAAACACTAAGTTCCTTCTTTCTTTTAGCCCAGGCCTCTGTACTTGTTTTCCACTGCTTGAAACTCTTCTCCTGTTTCTTGGAAGAATTTACTCTTCTTCATCCAGGTCTGAGCTCATTTCCTCAAACACCCTTGTTGGCCACTCAGTATCAAGTAGAAACTCCCCAACTCCCGTCTCCACCCAGTATGCACATGTGCATGTGTGTGCGCATGAGCACCGCCCCCCCCCCCCCCAGCCATGGTCCCCTTTTTAAAATGCAGAGTTAAGCCATTTAGATGTGCAGCACATTGCTGTGATCAACTGGAGAGGTGTGTGAGAACACAGACATTTCTGGACAGTGAAGCTCTGATTGCTACACGCCGACACCCTTTCTTACTTCAGAGTTTCTGTGCTGCAGGCATTGTAAATTTCCCTCGTTTATTAGACTCTTGTATATGCAGAAGAGAGTTATGAGCTTAGGAAGCCGGGAAAGTAAAATCAAATGACTTGATTGCAGTGTTTATTGCAGCAGGCACCTGGGAACACTCTGCCGCTCTGTTTGAATGTGGCATTACTTGGTCTGGGGACTGCAGAGTGAATGAGTTTGAATTTAGTGTGCCAAGGGTAAAGTCAATATCTATGCAGTTGCTGGCAAAGTGGAATGATAAAAAAGCAAGATTATCTGAGGGAAGTGATTGGGGATTTGAAAATCAGACTAAACATGATAATAAAGTAAAGAAAAGATTGAGCTTTATCAAAAGAAGAGGAAAAAAAAAATCCAAAAGGAGGCACCAGGGAAAGATACTGCTTAGATGGTAGAAACAACTGTATGGCGATATTTTTGGTTGCTGTTTATAGAGGTAAAAATTATATTAAAGGAATTAGAGTTTTTCTTAAAATAAAAAAGTAGATTGAATAACATGCCTTTTTTTTTTTTTATTGTTCCCAGCAACATAAAAGAGCTTAATTAGGAGAACAGAAACATAATGATTAGCCAGATGTGACCTGATGGGATGTGTGAGTGTAAATCTCTACTGAAGAGTCCATTCCACCACAGTCCTCACTTACTGGAGAGAGGATGCTTTACAACGAATGGGAAGAGCACTGGGCTTAGAACAAGGGGCTATGCACGGGAGTTATCATCCACTAATACATTAACATTTAGATCTGGTGTCTAGGTATTCTTAGGTTCTGATAGTATAGTGTGGTCTTCCCAGACAGAAAAAGGAGTGCCAACCTGGCAACTCACTTTAACAAAGTATGACACTGCTGTACTAAGGAAATAAGAGATGCTAAGAGACCAGAGACCAGACTTGTGGTGTGTATGTGTGTGTGTGTGTGTGTGTGTGTGTGCGCGCATGCATGTGCGTGCCCACATGCACGCTCTCTCACTTGCTCTTGAGACCATGGTTTAAGAGAATGTGCTGGAGAAAGTGATGTCTGTTTTAAAACATTTTAAAGTGATTTCTGTCTTACGACTCTTGTGTGTTCCCTTCATCCCAAACCAGGAATGCTGTTCTTATTAGCCTATGGATGAGTGTCTTAGTCACTGATCTGAAGACACACTATGAGTAAGGCAACTCTTATTATAGAAAGATTTAAGTGGGGGCTTGCCTAGTGTATGGAACCTCAAAGTCGGCTCAGGACACTTCAAGACTAAGTTCTTAGCACAAAAGAGATTCATTTTCCCTTAAGGGACAGAGGTCAGGGAATAAGAGACAAAGACAGGAGATGAAAGTTGAGGGAGAAGGGGAAGGGAACAAGGGAGATGGGGTAGGGATATTTGTCCCAGAAAGGTAAAGGACTGCCTCTGGATAGAGAGGAGACAGATGTGCTCCATAGGCAAAGTTAAAAAGGGGAACCCTGTGCTTGGATGAGGTGTTTAATTTTAATCAGACATGATAGGTGAGCCAGCTTTGATTGCTGGAGTTCAATAGTTTGATAGCTAGACCTTGGTGGTTAGCCGCAGGAGGAGAAATTGGCCAAATAAGGGAATAGACTTTGGCAGCAGCTAGCTTTAGGAATGTAATCTAACTTTTTTTTTTTTTTTTTTTTTTTTTTTAAGCAAGACAGAAGAAATGGTGGAGAAGAGCAAGGCCTTGGAGAGCCATGTTAATCATGCTGGTTAAGGTCCCTTCACCTACAGTTTCAAAGGCATAGTTCATTATCATCATATCAGGGATCATAGTTTTAGAATAGTAGCTGAGAGCTTTATTTTGATTCATAAGCAGAGGGGGGATTCTTCTAATCCATTCAAATCATGCCACTCTCTGATGACTAAGCATTCTAAGATATGAGCCGATGGGGGGGGCATGAAGCATTCTTTTTTAACCCACCACAATAGGTGATGCCTTGATATTTAGTCTAAGATGTTGTCTTCTTTCCTAGTGGTTTTTCTTGACCACTAATTCAAAGAAGTCCTATAGCCACTTCTCCCAAGTCTCTTCTCTTTTATTAGTTGCAGAGCATTCATAGTTATCTGGTATATTCTGGTAATTTTTATTGCTTGTCTCCCTTGGACCATTTGCCTTTTGAGAGCTCAGAGTGAGTGTGTTTCTGCATTCATCCCTGGCACTTACAAGAATTTCTGGCAAAAAAAAAATGCTCAGTCTGCAGTTGATGGATAAATAAATAATCTACGATAGTAGTTGGGGGAAGGGGAAAGAAGGACAAAGAAAATAGGAAGAAAAGAATGATCCATCAGAGGACCGGATGGCTGTTGTGGGTCCTACTGTACTTTGGTCCTAAGTTTCTGTCAGGTCTTTTGCTGGAGACATGTGTTTGGTTTTTCCCTAGAAAGGACTCTTCAGTCCTGTGTGAGCAATTGCTCCGTGTTGACGGACTTTCATCTCAATGGGCTCCTGCTCTGCTGCATATGTCAGAGAATCTGCTGCAGCTCCCTGCGGCTCAACTTCCTTGTGTTCCAGGTCTTCAGGGCTCGAAGATTTAGGTGTTTTTGGCTCCTTCAGCAGTATTAGGGAGTGTTAATTTAGACTGATTAATCTGAGATCCTTGAATTTGGAAGTCTGAAGGAAGGTTTTGCTTTCACATAAGTGTTATGGTTTGAATGTGAAATGTCTTTGAACACTTGGACCTCGGCTGGTGGTGCCATTGTGGGAAGTAGTGGAACTTTTAAGAGATGGGGCCTGGCTGGTGAAATTGGGTCATCTGGGCCAGTGTTATAAGGCATCTCATCACTGGGAGTTCTTTATGTTTCCTGCCTGCTTCTGCCATGTGACCAGCAGCAAATTCTAGCACCAAGGCTCCAACCACCATGAAATCATAAACTAAAATGACCTTGTTCACTTTTTTTTTTTGAGGCATTTCAACTTCAGCCTCCAAATTTAATAGAGAAGGCACAAGGTAGGGTTGTCAATGATTTTATGAGAAATCAGACCTTAACCTTTCCCGTTTGACATCTCTGTTCTCAGAACTGCCTGGTTGAACCTCCTTTGTTATCACTGAGTACATAGTTTTTCCATTGTGCTGAGCACTCCAGCCCCATACTTGTATCTTAGATAGCGTTCCCAGGAAATTCCTTTCTCAAGAGGCACAGCCATGGTGGCTTGGTTATAAGGAGCAATGATGATCCCTTCCTGGTTGGAGGCATGACTTGTCTTTTGGGCTGTTATTTTCTCCTACGTACTCTCTACAGACTATTTCTGGCATTCATTATCTTCATATCTCTTTTGTTGCCTTTGGGGAGAATGGGCTTATTGTTTGAAACATTAGAATAAGAATAGACCAAGATGAATTTTTTTTTCCTGGCTTCATGAACTTTAGGATTTCATTTGATGGAGACAGTAGATCCTCTTCCTTTTGTGTGCTTAAGAAAGAAAAGAAAGTTTCAGAAGAGAATTGAAAAAGAAAAACAAACAAACAAACAAAAAATCCGAATCTTTATTTGGGTCCAGAGTGAGATAGCAAAAAACTTGAAAAAAAAATTTATGGGTTTAGAAATGGGAGTGGGATGGGTGAAAATCTGAGGCAGTAAGGAAGCAGTTTTCCAGGAAGACGTTTGGTTATCCGTTTTATTTGTTTTCAAGCAGAGCCTTGCTGGGGTGCCCAGGATACCATAGCCTTGCATTGGTCTCAGCCCTCATGCCTCAGCCTCTGCAGTGTTGAGACTACAGACTGTGTCACTACCTGTGGCTCGGGATGCCCATTTACTGTGATCCTCCTTATCCTAGTGTTATTACTTTGTAACTCAGAATGAAAGCTTCCCAGTCTGAAACTCACTTGGGTAAATAAGCACCTATTAAGAACATAGTGTTAGCATTCCTTCTAGGCTCTGTCCCATAGTCACCTGGCAACAACCAGGTAATGCCAGGCTTACTATAAAAGAGGCTATTTGACCCCTCCTCAGTCTTTTACTCTCTTACTCTCTGTCCCTTCTCTCCCCGCCCATTCTTTCTCTCTACCCCCTACACCCTCTACATGTTTCTGGACAATCTCTCTCTCTCTCTCTCTCTCTCTCTCTCTCTCTCTCTCTCTCTCTCTCTCTCTCTCCGTTTTCCTCTGTCTTTACTCCCACCTCAACTCCCCTTCCCATGCCCTAAATAAACTCTTTTCCATTCTATATCATATGGCTGATACCTCAGAGAGAAAGGATACCTTAACACGGACCTGCAGAGGCATCCCCTTCTACCTCACCATACCATACTTCTAGCAAACATATCCTGGTTCGTTCTTTCTTTTTAAAAAACACAACGCATAACATTTCTTAGAAATAGTATAAGTAACATTTTTACTGGTAAAGTTAATCTCTTTTTCCTCAATGTCTCTGCATTTTTCCCTCTCCTGGTACATGAGAAATCACTCGAGCTTTAGTGAACTAAAATAACCATTTTATTTGCTCACGATTCAGTGTTTTAGGAATCTGGGTACCCTTCTGCTGGACTTGCTTGGGGCCATATTTGTCTCTGTAGCATTTTTGGGGAATAAGCAAGAATGGCTGTGTGTGGATTTGGTCTCTTATATACTCAGCTTGACCTTCCTCCTCGTCCCACCATCTTCCAAAAGGGTGAAGAGAGAATTCCCAAGGTCTCATGACTCTGTGGTTCAGATGTCAGACAGTGCACTCCCAAGTGACAGATCAGTCAACATTCCAGAGGAGAAAAATAGATTCTGCCTCTTGAGTTACAAGATATTGCAAAGGATGCAGACCTATTGCAGAGAGAGGAATCGTGGTGACCCGCTTTCCCACTAACCCACCCTAGCCTTCATAATGCATGCATGGCTGAGTTCCTACAAGGACCAGGACTTCTTACAAAGCAAAAGTGTGACAGTCACCAATTGGATAAACATTGGAGGAGTGTGTGGGATCACAATGGGCTCCACAGGGAGCATTCCTTTGAGGTCTTGGATAAGTTCAAATGTATGAGAACAGGTGCTTTGTCTATTGTTCTTCATAGCTTTCAGCTCCACATTTCACCTTTGATTTTACATTAAGGAATGGCTGGTGTTAGGAACCAGTTTCCTTTCTTATAGAAAATGGAAAGCTAGGCTTCTCTGCAGTTTTCAGCGTCAGTCTATCTTGCTCCAAGCTGGCATGACTTCATCAGTACATTGTTGTCAAAAACCTCTCTGGAATTCTCCGGGAGTCTGATTCCATTTTGGAGACTCCATTTAATAAAAGCTCCAGGTAGAATTCTGAAACAAGAGGGCCCTGTTTTCTATGGGAGCCATGCCAGACTACAGTGGGAGAGCAACCCAACAATATAGCACTCAATATAGCCTAGATCCTTTAGTCCCTGCCTTAGGTCTTTCAGGGTAGGGTATTAACAAATGGACTGACAGGGCAGCTTGATCTCATCTTTATCCCGAGGCCATTTCCTGCCTTGAGAATCTTTTACTGTCTCGAGAAACTGGAAATGAGAAACGATTTTATTATCCAATCCAGCAAGCCCTGGCTTCTCTAAGTGTCCCCTAAATTCTGTTTGCAAGCTGAGCACTTGCAGCAGCTCCTCACCTCCCTCTTCCCCTGTTTTATCATACATAATCAGCTGAAATGAGCCAAGGGACACTTTCAGAATTCTACATGGAAATGATCTTGCCAGGCTCACAGAGTCATTAGATTAGATTCTGTCTTCCAAGCTTAACGCAGGCAATGGCTTTGCCAGTTGGGTCCTTACTCTATAATATGGAGTGCCGTTTTTTTCCAGCTTGCTAGAGCAGGCTCTCTGCTGCCTTTCCAGTCTCTGCTAGCTGGGAGCCTCATCAATTTCCAGAATTAGCTAAAATTTTCCTTGCTGCTTTCCTCCTTGGTCTTAGAGCCATTGCTCCCTCTCTGGGATTTTTGTTATCGCTGAGCTCTAAAACTGGAACCAGTTTCTCCTTTGGTTAGACCTAATCCTTATATCTTTATATCTAATATTCTAATTCTTATGAATTTCGAAGGAGACTCTCATGGTATTAATGCCTAGCTGGGAAAAATTGGGAAACAGTAGCAGGGGTGGTTCAAGAGGAATAGAAGCAGTCAGCACACAGAGTTGCAAATAAAAATGTGATGAGAAAGACGTAAATCAAAAGGGCTATTTAAAAAGCCAGCCTTAGGCTAGAAGGCTAACTGGAAAGAAAAAAAAGGAATTGAAAAGAAGTTTCATTTATGATGAAGATATATTTTGATGGAGACATTAGCAAACGTTATATTAGATGGAACATAATAGTGTCTACTTCTCCAAGTCTTTATTTGGCCAGAATCAATGATTGGAAGATGGGGTTTGCTATCGTTTGAATGTCACTAGAAGGTGAATTTTCTGGAACTCATTAATCACTCACCTGGACAGAACCCTCATGACTGGGATTAGTGTCTCTATGAAAGAGTTCCCAGGAGGATCCATGTTTCTCAAAGACAGTCTGTGAGTCAGAAAGCAAGCACTAAGTGTTTGGCACCAATCTTGGGCTTTCTAGTCTCCACAAGTGTAATGGAATGTAGAAACCATATGCTTATAATTTATTTGCCTATAGCATTTCACTACCAGTAACCTTGATGGATGTACACATGATTGAAGGCACACTAGTCACCAGTGGATTCAGTGTGTTTTTTTGTCACTAACTGTAAAGGTGGGAGATGATAGGAGAAGGGAAGTGATAGGCTGGTGGGCATATTATGCAGTGGCTCCTGGAAGCCAATGGGGGAAGGCACGCAGGAGCATGGTGTGGGTGGTGGGGAGGCAGCTGAACACATTATATCCAGAAGTGGCTTCTGTTTAAGTGAGAGTTTGCCTAACGTTAAAAGCCTCTAAATATTTCAAACAAAACATTAACTACCCCGGGAGGCAGACTAACTCTTGTGCTTGCAGAAATTAGGAGATAAAAGGAGAGTGGAATTAAGAGTTCCCTTTAAAGGTACCTTGGGGCCGGGGCGGATGCTGTCTCAAAAATAGTAGCTTAAGTGTCTCACTGTCACTAATGTACAAATTAGAAAGTGACTTGAAAAATAGGAAATAATTACAGAACCCATTAGAATTTTACAGCGGTTATGGGGGAGATAGCAGAAATAACCTCTCTAGATTTAATGAGAGTGTGCATTTAGAGGCGAGTTTTGATCCAGTGAGCATGCATTTATGACAGATATTTTCTTTAATTATCCTGTTCATGGAGAATATTTGTGCCGTGGTATGCAGGGTGAGTGAGCGGCAGCTTTGCGGGTTATTTCCTTTTATAGAAAGCTGAAATGAAGACTGTTGGGAGGTAATGAGGGCTTGAAAAGGATCGCAGAATGGAGCTTGGGATTTCTATAATTAAAAAATTAGATAAGAAATATATTCACATACAAAACCTTAGAAAGTAGAGAGAAAATCACTGACAGTCCAAAACTCCCCCTAGTTTGTCATGCTTTAATTTGTCATGCCCTGCATTCAAGTGCGTCTTACACAGGTAGACCTGTGGTCAGTGCATAATTTCAGCTGGCTCTTGTCATTCAGCAATTTTCAATTTTTATTATTTAAAAATGTTTTAATTAAGACATTTTCATATAGTAAATTTTAATCATATGCTTTCCCATCCCCTAACTCCTCCCAGATCCTCCCAACATCCCTTCCTACCTAAACTCAGACTTTTTCTCTCTCTTAAAAAAAAACAAGCAAAGCAAAACAAAAACCCAAATCCAAATCTAAACCAAAGGGGTCGGGGGAGAAAGAGAACAAAGCTCAAATCAAAGAAAACATGGCGATCACTTTATGGTGGCCAAAGTGCCCATGAGGCTTGGCCTGGAGTGTGGTTGGTGACTCCTGAAACACTTGTACCTTTATTGTACCAGTGTGTATGTATTATAGGCAGGTCACTCTTGTAGGTTACTGAGTTCTCAGCAGTATGAGACTGATGATTAATTTTCTTTTCCAATAGCTTGCATAGTACCTCTCAGCACTGTGAATGCTGGGTAGTGGGGTGAAGCCCCCTGTTAAATTGAAGCTCCACTTTCCCATGTTTGATGACATAGTATGTGTTGTGTTCAGCAATAGGGTCTTATTATCAGATTGTGGAGAGGAACCAAGAACATTGGTAATAGTTAGCAGTGTTGTTTCAATGGGGGAGGGTCTATGGGGTCTCTTTGGCCAATGACTCAAAAAAGATACAACCCATTTATGGTACTGGGAGTTTTATTTGCTAGCATATGATGTCTGGTTGGGGCATCTCTCCTCCATAACGTGGTAACTTCATTTAAATTTCTTTTATATTTGCTGGGTTTAAAGGTCTGTGCCACCACTGCCTAGCTCATTTTCCTTAACAGTTCTGTTGTGTAAATGTTTTTGTTTTCCATTCATCAGTTGATAGACAGCTTGGCTGTTTCCAATTTCAATTATAAATAGAACATCAATGAACATGGATAAGTAAATATCTGTGTAGTAAGATGTAGAGAGTCCTTTGAATATAATATGTCCAAGAATGGTTATGTTGGTTTGAATAAGAATAGTCCTAAAGACTCATATTTAAATCCTTAATTACCAGGGAGTGTTACTATTTGAAAGGATTAGGAGGTGTGGTCTTGTTAGAGTAAGTGGGGCCTTGTTGTAGGAAGTGTGTCACTGGGGGTGGAGACATGCTTGGCCCAGCTCTCCAGTTTTCTACTTTTGGATAAGGATGCAGTAGCTCTCAGCTACTTCTCCAGGACTCTGCTGATTGTTGCCATGCCCCCTGCCATGATGATAATGGACTAACCTCTGAATCTATAGGCAAGACCCCCAATTAAATGCTTCCTTTTATAGAAGTTGCCTTGGTCATTGTGTCTCTTCATAGCAATAGAACAGTGATTAAGAAAAAATAGTATGGCTGAATCTTGTGACAGATCTTTAGTTTTTTTTTTGAGGAACCTGCACATCGATTCCTGTTGTGGATAGCCCTGGTCTTGTATTTTGATGCTAATTCTCCTCTCCTGGAAAGCACTGCAAATCACTGTATACAGGTGCCTTGTGAACCTTCTTCCCACCTTAACTTTTCAAGTAAAGGCAAAGACCAATGATTGGGTAGCAGGAGGGAAGGTGGAGCTGAAAAGTTTGGGGGGAGAAGGGGAGAGAGGAGACGGGGAGGAAACTGGAGAGGACTATGATGGAGGAGGACGAGGTGAAAGGAAGATGGAAGCACATGGCTTGGAGAAATTGCAAGTCATATGGGATCTAACAGATGGGAATAGAATAGTGTAGTGGTAGATCTGCCCAATCTAGGCGAGTAACATGTATACCAATTAATTGAGTTGTGAATTGATTGGTTTGGTAAATTGGGTTAAAAATTTACTGCAACAAATTCTCTCAGTGACTGTACCAGTTTTCGCCCCCATAGCTGTGAGTACATTAGCCTTTCTCTGCATGCCTGCTAGCATCTGCTCCATTTGTTTTGTTAATCATGACTGTTCTGACTGGATTGAGATGGAGTTTCAAACTAGTTTTAGTTTCCAGCAATCTTTTATACACATGATATTAGGATTAAAAACTTAAAAAGTTGAGCATCCTTTTCTTACTTAAATCTGTGTATCTAATGTTTGTGTTTAGCTTTCCCAGGCATGCCAACAGTGTGAGCTTGTGGCAGCAATGCCAAGGCCAAGGGGAGGCCAGACACTTGCTGATGTTCACTCCACATGCCCTATGTCAGTCTTCTTTGCAATGGAAACCCAATTTGGTCCAATTGTTTTCTTCTCCTGGAGGAAAATTCATGGGAATGTGTCTTTAAGGGTCCACCTTAGGTCAGTATGCTGAAAATAGACTGCCTGCCTTTGTCTTGTCATGGTCCAGGATAGTGCTACGGGATGGGAGATGAACCTAAGATTCTATTGCTGAGCTACATGCTCAGCTGACTGAATCCCTCTGTCTTTCTTCATTTTGAATTGGGTCTTATCTGTTTGTGGATAATGATCCCTGATGGAAACAAAAGCTGTATTTGTTTTGATGTTCAAACTAGAGTTATGTGGTAGGCCAACAGTTGCAAGTCCCCTCACACATATAGGCTTATGGATTTAGTCCACAGCGCAATGGAGGCACTCAAGCCAACCCTTGAGATTAAACTGGGATCTGGAAGAAAGTAGGTCTGTCTCAGGAAACAAAAATCTATGTGGACTCAGAGGATTAAGGGAAAAATGAGGAAGGATGAAGAGGCAGGGGTAGAAGAGTCAGATTAGACTTGCTTTGGCTTTGAGTACTCCCATACATCTGATGCAGAATAGATTTTAAACACAATAATGTAGGTCCACTTAGAACAGAAGTAGGGGTCGATAGCGGGTCCATAGGCTATGTAGAAACACAGCTGGACTGCAGAATTCTTCAGTAGTGAGTTTCAAGACAAAGCTGAATTATACTGAGTCTTACTGTAACCAAAGCAGAGACCAGAACATATAACAATTGCAAAGTTTCCAAGTTGTATGGCCACAACTCATTAGAGAAAGTTAAAGAAACAAAAAACAAAAAACAAATTATGACCTTCTACCCTAGAGAGTCATTTAGTAGCCAGTGCTGTAAAATTTCATTATTCCAGACTCTTCTTTTGCTTGTTTGCCCCCCCTAAATATCCCTGCAGGTGTGGTCTGGTGGCTTGAACTGCTGCACAAGTTGCTTCAGGTCCCTGATCTTCTCATTAGAGCATTCAATAATGTGTATAAGTTCCTGGGGCCTCTTGCTTAGTATTGCCACTCTCTTTTGAAAGTCAGCTTCTGAGGAGCCTACGGCAGGGACAGAAAGAGGATTGGGACCACTCCCAAATGTTATCATCCTTCCCAACAAACGGTTTGTCCCCACTTATCGTGGCAACCCTTAGTTTGTTCTCATTGCTCTCAGGGCTCACTATGTGGAGATCTTGCCTTGCTTCTTCAAATGTTCATGGGCTACATATATGAGTATTTAAAGTATTTAAAGTGATTTAGTCCTGGGAAGATGGCTTAGCTGGTAAAATGCTTGCTTTGAAAGCATGAGAACCTGAGTTTGGATACCAGGCGGGTCTGTAATCTCAGTGCCAAGGTGGGGACAGGGTGGGTGGAGACAAGTGAGCCCTTGGAGCTCATTGATGGCTAGAGTAGTTAAATCAAGAAGCCCCAGCTTCAGTGAGGAGCTCTGTCTCAAAAAACTATGGTGGAGAGTGATCAAAGAGGACACCCAGTGCTGATCTTTCTCCTGATCTTTCACATGAGTAAGTATACTTGCAAGCACGGGCACACACCACATGCAAACATAGAGGCAATCTACACATGCACATGCAATAAAATTCACATGGTTATAAAAACTTAATGCAAGCTGACTGTTTTAAGGAAGAAGTGGACAATAGAAGAAAGAGCCTTATTTCACCAAACAAAAGCATTTTAACAAAAAATATAGTTCACAGTGTTTGGTTCGGAGGCGTGCAGGTAACTTCGAAGAATCAGTTCTTTTATTTTTAAGTTATTCTGTAGAGGTGGAACTTGAACTTGAAGTCTTCACTATGCTAGGCAACTGTTTGGTCATGGAACTATGTTGCCAGTTCTTCTGTTGTATTGTGTTGCCTTTATAAGTGGCACTAGTTACTCAGTAACTCTTTCCATGAGGTCAACTCAACCACTGAGCCAGAAGATAAACTGAGGATGGGAAAAATTTTAAAAAGTTCTTATTAACATGTATTAATTATACATAATGATGGAGTTCATTTTGACATTTTCATACACTTATGTATGAAAGTGTCATACATAAGGCAGGATTCTGTCTAATGTGGGCTCAACGGGAACCATACGTGGCAGGATTTTCTCTAATTAATTTAAATATTAGTGCATCAGGAGGCCTGTGATTGGACAGGGGAAAAGGGAGGTGGAGCTAGGAGTTGGGGAGACAAAGCAACAAAGGGGATGGAAGAAAGACGGAGATGGAGGGCAACTAGCAGGATGATTCAGAATCTGCATGGTTTTAAATAGCCACAGGTAGACTTAATATCATAAAGGATAGAATAATTGGGGTAACTTGTCTAACCTAGGTGGGCAGCTTGTACCATTATCAATTGTCTCTGAATTTATTGTGTGGGAATCTTGTGAATTGATAATTAATTGATATATAAATCTGACTGATTAATTATAGGTTTCTAGAGTTTTCTTCCTACCGGGTTGCTGGGTATTGTGGTGATTGACCGTGGGGTGGGTGGTCATTGCATGGGGCTGGCGTGGCATCCGCAAAGGGAACTTAGAGAGTTGGGTACAGACATTTCGGTAGCTCAGGGCCAGAGAGACCTCTCAGTTGAGAATACCCAGCAGGAGCCATATGGCCTGCCAGTGCCTGGTGTAGCGCAGAAACAAATAGTCTTTTTAATATTTCCTGTAACACACTTACATAATGTACTTTGATTATATTCAACCCAAATTATTCTCTTTTGTTCCTTTTACAATTCTGATGAAACTCTCCCCTTTTCCAGCCAGTCCCTCATAAGCATTGCTGCATAAAAGATGAGATTGTCTAGGTTAAATGAATACAGTATAGTCTCTAGAGTGTTATCTTCTGGGGGCAGACAAATAGTTCCAAATAATTAAAACACACAGCCTTTTTTATATTGATGCTACTGACCTATGTATATAAATATAGCCCTGTAGTGCTTCCCATGGCAACCCTAGGGCTGGGTCATTTTTAGTATGCCTTATCATGTCACAAAGTATGATTAAGCTAGGTGTTTTCTCACTTGTAGAATTAAGGGATAGCACTTTTAAAAATCTAAGCATTCTCTAATTACAAATAAAATTGTATCTGAGTTCCACCCGGAGTGAGTCATAGTAGCCTTGCATGTGAATGACGAAATGAATGATGCTCAAAAGACTTTTGTTGCTTGTTTATTGAGAGTGAAAGAAAATAATAGACATGTTAGAATAAAGTTATAGATAAACGTAAAGTGTACATCTAGCTGTTCGGTAGACAGGAGAAATATCTAACTGAGCAGCAGTGCATCAGAGACATGATTTCATAACGTGGTCAAATCCCCAGCCATATCTATTTTGGGCTGTAAAATGAAATAGACAATGCATTTTGGGACAGGAAAAAAAAAAACCATGTGTCTAGAAATAGATATGAATTGGAGGGAGACCTGGCTGAGAGTTTAAGACTGTGTAGGGCACAGAGCTAATTGATAGCCTTCCTCTCCCTGCTGTGTCCCTGCTCTGGCTCAGTCCATCACTGGCTGTGATAGGCTGATGAGTCAGAGACACCTCAGAGAAGCTACGTTCCCCTTGGGCTTCCAGGCCGCACACCCACTGCCCTGTCTTTCAGCCACAGATGTAGAATCCAGACCCGGAGTGCCAGGTTTAGAAGGGGAGCAGAATCCATAGTTGAACTCGTACCGTAGAGTAATGAAACCCCCTCTCCAGGAGCCGATTGTAGTCAGGTGCATAAACACTGGCGATGGTGATTTTGCTGCACAGTGGTCTCACAGTTTTTGATTTACTAGCTGTAAGAGTACTCCAGGTTGCCTGGCACTCCTAGGAAAACATTGTATCCCTGTAATTAATGGCTGTCTGTTTATCTTTTGTGGGGCTGGAAGTTGAACTTAGAACTTCATACGTGCTAAGCAAACGTTCTGAGCTGTATCCCCAGCCCACTCATTGGCAATTTATCAGAACTAAAAGAAGAAACGAATCAAATGCTCACCATAGAGGCAGATACAGAGGGAAAAGATGCCTTTGAAGGCAGTCTTCCATCTGTGGCTTTTACCACATCAGATTCTAATTTTCATGGAAGGATATTTCTTTGTTGTGCAGTTTGGAGTTAATTTCTGACTTTTGGAAGCTGTCCCTGAGAGGGTATTTTATTATGAGCCCCTATTGTCTGGCAAAGTTGAAACATCTTTCCCGGGAGCTGTTTGGTGCTCTTTTAGGATGTACATTACAGAACTATTTGAAATTTGGTCACAATTAAGTTAAGAGTACTTTTTTTTTTCCAATATGGTACTTTGCATAATCATTGTATTCACTTGAAATATGAAATAAAGTCGATTTTTAAAAAAATGATAAAAGGAGTTCTCACCAGTGAAATTTGTATTATACAAAAGTATGGCATAGGAGAAGAAAATGCTTCACAAAATCACGTTCTGAATTAATTGCCAATATCTGTCTGCTCTACTCTGTGTCTATAACTCATTGCCATGTGACAGTTCAACAACATTTTTAGCATATGTTCCTTTTTTTCCCAAGTCATTTCCTCAGATCTACATGCTTTGTTAATTCCCTCCTGTCCTATATACATCTATATATCTAATATCTTTCATTAGGTGAAACTAGTTTACTTTGTTAATTTTTGTGGTGAGTATGAAACGTTTTGGTCTTCCTCCAGGGTGGAATAGGTGTATTTATGGAAGCAATGAAGGCATACTTACCGGAAGAGTAGTCTGTGGCGATGTTTCTCTTGTTCTTTGGAGTTTAGTGTTCCAGTCTGGTTTCTGCTGGAGCTGCTTGGCATAGCCAGGAGTGACTTCTTCTTGCTCAGCCCAGTGACACATCACAGCTGCCTCTGCCTGGTTCCCAACCTCATCCTTTTCTCCTTCCTTTCAGCAACCTTTGTCTTTGGTTTTCATGGTATGGCTACCTTCTCCTGCTGTCCTTCCTTCCCATTCTCTCTTCTGACTAATGCCTTCATACTGGAAACCTCTGGGATAGATCTTGGGCTCGCTTCCCGTCTGTGTACCCCATTAGGGATCAGATGCTTTCCATCTTTTTTGTACTCCCCCCATACAGTGGACCTTTCCATCTTTTTTGTACTCCTCCCATACAGTGGACCTTTCCATCTTTTTTGTACTCCCCCCATACAGTGGACCTTTCCATCTTTTTTGTACTCCCCCCATACAGTGGACCTTTCCATCTTTTTTGTACTCCCCCCATACAGTGGGCCCCAAGCCCCTTATTTCTAGTTAGCGATCTCTTGAGTCCCCAGGAGAGGGGCATCTCTGAGTTGGGAAGTGTTGGCTCTACCTATGTCACTTCCGTCTCAAAGGCTTTCATCTGTAGGGTGAAATTGTAAGTATCCTATGACCTCTAGTAAATTTGGGGGGCTATTACAGAGGCAGTGTGGCTCATTAACAGCATGCATAGAAATTCTGACAGAATATGAACAGTTTATTTACTTGGCAGTGGAATAGGAAGCTCTGCGATAGGCCTACCCCTGTATGTATTGACTGTGTCACATTTTTGTGTGAATGAGGCAAGATTTAAGCTTTTTGTTGTCTGTTCCAGCTCTGTGCTCATGAGAAAGCAGGCTCTGTTTTCACCCTTACTACGTGCTTTTTCCCACTTTGCGTTGACTACAGTAGAAATCTGAGAGCTATTTCTTGAGTACCGAACTGGAGCTACTTCATCTCTGGCTCTCTCAGAGTAGAATGATTTTTTCTTTTCTGTTTTTGTTTTATATTTTGGTGGTAGAATAATATATCAAGATATTGGGTGTGCTTTTGTTCTTACTTTATTTTCTTTCCTTCCCCTTTCCTTCCAACTAGCTATTCTTTGTGTCCACTTTCCATAGAGGAGAATTATTGATGTTTGGAAGCATAAAAGAGCTATTTGTCTCTCTGGACTCCATTGCCCCACAGCCTGTCACCTTAAGTGGAGGTATGCTGGTTAGGAATCAGGAGAGAGAGGAAAGAAAGATGGAGCTGAGGGCATCCAGGCTCACTGCTCTCAGTTGCTCTCAGCTGCTCTCAGTTGCTCTCAGCTGCTCTCAGCTGCTCTATGTGGTAAGACCTCAGGGGAAAGACTCTGTGGAATACTAGGGAAGCTGATCCAGGCCTGGGATGCTTGCCTCCCACAAACAAAGTGTGGAGGCAGAGTGACTGCTGACTTTTAAACTAACTGGCTGGCTCACTCACAGGCTGTGGGCAGAGGGCATTCTGAGATCCCAGCAGAGGAAGCTGCTTTTTCTTCAAGAAACCTCATACTTGAAATCCATGACTTCAAGTATTAGGAGTGTGAGGCAAGATGAGTGGTGTTGACTGTCCCACTGATAGGGACAGAAGGTGGTCCTGGTTTTATATAAATTCATTTTAAGACATGAAGGCATTGGCATATCCTTTATATTCTAATTTATATAAGGTGCAAGAATTGAAATTCTGCGTATCAAAAAACCATAATGACAAACAAAAAGGCAAACCCCAAAATATCAACCAACCAACCAACCAGCCATCAATCAATCAATCAATCAATCAACTAATCAATCACCCACTTCAAACAATGAACAAGAAAAAAATGTCTGCCTTGGCACAACTGTGATGTCAAAATATAAACCCCTGTGTGACGTAAGCCCTGCCATGAGGTAAGCTCCTCCATGACACAGCCTCCTCTACGTGATCAGCCCCACCATGCCTCACTTAAGATACACATTTCCAGCAGCTCATGTTGGGTTTTGCAGTTTTAGCAGCTTTACAAAGACACAAGTGCCTCTTCTGTCTCTCCACCAGGGGACACCTTGATTTTATGCATCACAATTACCATCTTAAGGTCGTTATGACACTAAAAAAGCCAATAGACCTTGGTGCAAAATCATATGGGAAAATATTTTTCTCATGTAGAACTTTGGCAGAGTATAAGAACATAAATACAGTAATTACACATTCAAATGTAATTGGCTGCTGATGTGTCATCTAATAATGCCCACCAACTGGCTCCCTAGTGGGTGTACTCTGGATGTGACGGCATTCTTGAAGCTTTTCTTCCAGATTCATTTTTCAGATGTGTACAGATTGCCTTATGCCAGCATGGAGAGCCCTTCCAGCCTCTCAGGTCGGATTTCAGAGGGTACCTTGTTAATTAGGACTTCTTTAGACAGAGTCCTTCAGTGACAGAGAAAATTGCCAATGCATTCCTGAGATGACATTGAAGTTCAACGCTCATGCCTGTGTACCTGTGTGTGTGTGTGTGTGTGTGTGTGTGCATGCGTGTGTGTGTGCCAATGCATTCCTGAGATGACATTGAAGTTCAACGTTCATGCCTGCGTACGTGTGTGTGTGTGTGTGTGTGTGTGTATGTGTGTGTGCGCGCGCCAATGCATTCCCGAGATGATATCAAAGTTCAACATTGTGTATGTGCATGTAGTGTGTGTGTGCCAATGCATTCCTGAGATGATACTGAAGTTCAACACTCATGCCTGTGTGTGTGTGCATGCGTGTGTGTGTGCCAAATGCATTCCTGAGATGGTATCAAAGTTCAACATTGTGTATGTGCATGTAGTGTGTGTGTGTGTGTGTGTGTGTGGCAATGCATTCCTGCGATGACATTGAAGTTCAACGTTCATGCCTGCATACATGTGCGTATGTGTGTGTGTTCATACGTGTGTGCTAATGTGTTCCCGAGATGATATAAAAATTCAGCATTGTGTATGTGCATGTAGTGTGTGTGTGTGTGTGTGTGTGTGTGTGTGTGTGCGCCAATGGATTCCCGAGATGAT
>NW_022196912.1:83759696-83762244 GCF_008632895.1 Mastomys coucha | reverse complement strand
AGAGAGAGAGAGAGAGAGATCTGATTGACATCCTTTAAATATATTTTTTAAAAATAGAATAGGTTTTAAAATTAATTTTTAAGGTAACATCTAAAGTAATGGCTTATATCATTTTTGCAAAGCATCTCAGTATACTTGGTTCTTTTCCACCCTCCTCTTTTCCCCACCTACCCCACACTCCCTTCTTGCTGGCTCCCCTTTTTCCAAATAATCTTCCCTTATATAAAGCTAACATTTTAATTTCAAGTTTATATATAATCTTTTCACTTTTGACTTTATGTAGTATTTTGTCTCTACCTAGACTGGAAGTGTCCAGAGGCTCGGACACTACCACATTGTGTATTTTGTTCTTTTTCCTTCTCTCTTTTCTTCTCTTTCTTTCTTTCTCCATGCATCTCCCTAACTACACTAAGGTTTTAGTTTACAAACCATGGACAGACGCGCAATGTCCTTTCCCCTGCTAGGTTAGGAACTTCCCCGTTTCCTTTCGTCCTTACTTATCCTTACATTTATATGCCTGGCATGGTATGTGCTTACCAAGCTGTCTGAATAAATAATGAATAAATTAATTTCATTGTTCAGTTGACTGATCCCTGGATTAGCATCAGTACTTGTTAAACCTCAGAAACTCTGGAGAAACCCTAGTGAGTGGGAGCTGCATACATAAATGCTGCTTATCTTCTGCAGTGAAATCAATTCCTGGGTCAGCTGAACAATTATGTTAAGACAACTGGATACGACTCTACCATTTGCAAAGACCTGCCTAGATACATCTCATTATCATACAGGGTCTGATTGAGCCTGGAATGCTGTCTTCAAGGCTCCTGTGTTGAACTTGCCTACACTGAGAACCTAATGGCAATGAGCTTGCACGAACCCCTTGTTTTTCTGTGCATGCAGATCTGTTGCAAGACTGCATGTTCCTAATGTTGATGAATCTATTGTCAAAGGAGCTGCCTCAGAGAACAACAGCAAAAACCAAAGAAGGCTGCCTTCCAAAGCATGACAGTTGTGTCAAGCTGATAACTACTTGTTTTTTTCCCCCTGAAGCCAACTTCTCTCATTTAATTGAGATTTTGTGTTCTTTGTGGTAGCTGGCTAATATACAGAACTATTTAGAAATCTATGATTTGGTTGATACCAGTGGCATAGTATTATCCACATCTCTTCTATGGGTATTGACTTTTTTTTTTAAACCATGTGTTTATACTTTGTTTATTAGTGCTAGGAAATTATTTTCTTGAAATTATTTTATTCCATCAACAGAACTTTTATATTTGATATTTACATATTTATTACCTAAACTGTTTGCTAAGATTAAAAACACAAATCAAAGAAAAAGTCAGAAATTAATTCCTTTAGGATCCCATGGGGGAAGCCACATCATGGGCTACTTTAGTGGACTTGAAGAAAGTTATTACTTTGCTTTGGGGCCATTATTTTTATTTTATTTTCTTTCATTTATTTCTTTCCTCCTTGCTTTACTAAAGTATATAACTTATAGATATATATGTTTATATATATATATTTAAAAATATTTATTTATTACAGGTACAGTGTTCTGCCTATATGTATGCCTGCACACCAAAAGAGGGCATCTGATCTCATTATAGATGGTTGTGAGCCACCATATGGGTGCTGGGAATCAAATTCAGTACTTCTGGAAGTGCTCTTAACCACTGAGCCATTTCTCCAGACCCCAATATCATATGTTTATGGCATACAATGTGACATTTTGATATTTGTATACTTCATGAAATTATTAAATCAAACAAATGAATACAGACAGATGAGAACATTTAAAAATCTCCCAGAAATGATCAAGAATTTAGTATGTTATTATTAACTACAGTCATCATACTGTACACTGGGTCTCTGAAATTTACTTCTCTTACCTAAATGAAAATTTATGCCATTTTAAGATAATTAACACATATGGTGTTATGGTCTGACTCTGAAATGTCCTCTTCAGGCTCACACAGTTGAATACTTGGTCCCCAGTTGGTGGTGGTACAGTATTGGAAGGTCATGAGACCTTTGTAGTCTGGGAGCTGCTTGGTGGATTGGCTGAGCCTTTGAGGGCCATACTCCAGCCCTGCTTCTTCTGGTCCTGTCCTCTCTCTGTGTTCTGTTATGATAGGAAGTGAGTACACCTTACCACAGACTCCTGCAGCCCAGATCAAGCCCCTCATCATTATAGATTGTACTTCTGAGACTATGAATCAGATAAATGATTTCTTCCCTCAGCTGCTGGAGTCAAGTCTAGCTGAAGAGATGGTTTATCAGTGATGAGTGCTTTCTGCTCTTGCTGAGGGGCAGGGTTCAGTTCTTAGCACTCCAGTTTCAGGATATCTGACACACTGTCTCTCTTTCTCTCTCCCTGACATGTTTGGATGTCTCTCTCTCTGTGTAGTCAAATACCCATGGGCTTAAAATAAAGATAAATCTTTTTAAAAGTAACTGGAACAAAATGTGGTTGGTGAACATTACTTCATTGCTGGTGGGATTGCAAACTGGTACAACCACTCTGGAAATCAGTTTGGCGGTT
>NW_022196912.1:83731460-83758757 GCF_008632895.1 Mastomys coucha | reverse complement strand
TTTGTTTTTTGGAGGGGAAACTGGGAATGGAGAAATTTACATGTAAATAAAGAAAATAAAAAAAATACTTCAAAAGGAAAAAAAAAAGTAACTGGAACAAAATGTGGTTGGTGAAGCAGAGGTTAGGTCCTCATTGCACAACACAATGTTTAGATCTTTAGTCATAGTTCACAGAACAATGCTCAAATGCCAAATGCCTTCCTTCTTTCCTTTTCTAAAAATCTAAGTTTGTTAGGTAATTTTACCTTTTTCTTTGTGCACTGTGATGTTTTTTAGGAACCCTTCAAGTATATGTATAATGATAGAAATGGCACTTTTCATGTTATTAAGGTTATTGAGAAATAGGAAGATATAGCAATGACCCAGACATATGTATTTATTGCAAAATGTATTTACCATGTTCCCTCTTCACATACATTTCATTTGTTTAATTTTTAAATATATCTTGGATCGTGTTATTTTTCTTGCCTTTTCTTTATCTTTTTTGTTTTATTTTATTTTATTTTTTCATTTCTTTATCCCTGGATTTGAAGACACCCTTGCTTCTTTCCCATCTTCTCTTTTGGATATAATATCTTTATATCTTTTTTTTTTAAATTTAGTTACTTGTTAAAATGTATTTTTTATTTTTTGAGATTAAAATATAATTATATAATTTCCCCTTTCCCTTTTCTCCATCCAAATTTTCCCATGTACCCACTTCCTTGCTTTATTTTAAGTTCATAGCCTTTTAAAAACTTGTTGTTGCATAAAAGTGTGTGTATGTGTGTACATACTTCTAAGTACATAAATACAACCTGCTTCGTCTGTATAAAGGTATGTGTCTTCAGGGATGATCATTTTGTATTGGATAACCAGTTGCTGTGCCCTTCTCTGGGGAAGGCTATTTTCCTCATTCAGTATTCTTTAGTTGCATGTAGTTCTTTAGGGTTGAGGTCTCATGTGTTTTCTCTCTTCCATGCTAGCACATCTATTGGAGTTATCCTTCTTCAGCTCATGTTTGAGTAGTCATGTCAGTGAGATTCATGGGTGTAGCTTCAGATATTTCTAGGAGAAACAATCTTACAGCAAATTCACCAATCTTCTGCCTCTTACATCTTTCCACCCATCTTATGCAATTTTCCCTGAGTCTTTGGTGCAGAAGTCATATTGTAGATATACCAGATGATACTGGCACCAACAACTCTGTATTTTGATTGTTTGTAGTTTTGTGTAATTGTCTCCGTCTTTATTTAGTTGTTTTTATATGTCTTACTATCCTTAGAAAGCTTCAATGCACATCTTTAGGCAGGGTGTGGCTCTTGACTGGTTCTGATCTAGCCATTCTAGAAGCATATATAGCATCCCATGATCAGGAGTGTCTCCATTTATGTTTGTAACTATATCAACTTTGTAATAGTTGGAACAATAGCATATGTAGGGTAGCATTCAGAGAGCTAGATGACCTTGGGGACTGTGACAAAAAAATAAGGTAAGTTCGCCAACTTTTAATATCAAAATTCCCAAGCCTAGTCAGCTCTGAAACAGATAGATCATTTAATCCATGTCCAGTTCAGGTTTTGTGATATTTATAGAATTTGTTGTTGTGAAGACTTGAGTTGGTTGACATCATGGCCTTGAAAAAAAATTACTGAAATACCTTCCACTTCATTTGCAAAACAGGGCAGTAGTAGTTTCCACTAGATGGAGTTATTGTGAGGACTTAATGAATATGCAAGTATATAGAGCCTTTCATGGAGTCTGCTAAGCTCTATGCTTGGTAAACATGAATTATGTGAGGAGACATAGAGGTCATGCTGCTTCCACAGGTGAGTCTGAGCTGTGGCTTTGGATGTCATGACTGAAGAGCTTTCTTCACTCTAATAAGGTGCCCTTCAGATGTCCAGTTCTGTCTCTCCATCCTCTGGGGACTGGACCCCTGACATTGTGTATGCCAAGAAAGCATTCTACCATCCAGCTGTGGTCCCAGCCCCTGACACTGTGTATGCCAAGAAAGCATTCTACCATCCAGCTGCAGTCCCAGCCCTGAGGTTTCCTCCTGTCATCCCTTTCAGTAAATGACTGTACATTGTCTTTTTCACCAAGGATACAAAAATTGCTTCCATTTGATTGGACCTTGATCCTCTGGCCTCAAACTTGTCTCCATGTTTGTCTTCCTAGTCCTGCTCAGAAAAATACCATGATCTGGTGAACTTTTCCTTAATACCGCACCCTGTTTCTCTCAGGGATGTTTGACGTGATGATTGACTGTCATGGGCTGCTGATACAGCAAATCACACATTCAAAGGAAACAACAGGTCTGATGTGTTATTCCTGTGGAGGAAATGGGCCTTGTTTTATGTTATTTCCAATTTTGTAATGTTATATCTTATGCTAACTAAATGCACTTTACTGTAGTTCATACATATTTCAGAGAAATCATGTTATCTGCTGGCATTATTCATATTTGCATTTGATCCAGGTGAGCATTACACTCATTTTAACAAATAAAATAGATCCATAGTAGGGATATAACTTCCTGTGTGAAAAACCTCTTATAAAGGGATTGCAAGCATGAGGCTTTTCATCTGAAAGGCCTTATAGTTACTCAAGTGTCCAAACAACTTTCAGTTTGATAAACCAGCCAGGAACTCAGACAAGAAGCAGGGGCAATTCTAACTTCAGGAAATACCTCTCATACACTTAACATTTTCATAACGATTTCTCCAAATTACACAGAAAAGAAGTGCTGAAGTATGGATGCCCTGACTCAGTGATGTAGCACTCAAGGGGATTAAGTTATCCTTATTATTATGGGCTATTGAACCCAACCATTTAATTTATTTCCTGTCATCTGTTTTGTATGATGTACATTGGAGGATGCTAGAGGGTGAGTGAATTTTCCTAACACTTGAGTGGAGAAGCACAGTAAGGATTATCCCAGTACAGGAAACTGTTCTGCACTGACTTTGAGAGACCAACCCACTCTGCACTGTTTCTGACAGATGGACTTAAATGTGCATTTTGCTCAGTTTCAACTGTGTGCACTCTGTTCTATTCAAGTTTCAAACACTTTTTTTTTTTTTAAATCAGGAAGAAATTTATTTTAAAACAATTATTTGGTATACATATAATTTAAGCATTAATTAATGCTGAAAGCAGATTTGCATACTGTATTAGTCAGGGTTCTCTAGAGTCATAGAAGTTATGGTAGTCTCTATGTAGTAAAAGAATTTATCGATGACTTACAGTCTGTAGTCCAACTCCCAACAATCAACTCCCAACAATGGTCGGCAGCAGCTGTGAATGGAAGTCCAAGGATCCAGCAGCTGCTCGGTCCCACAAGGCAAGCAGATGAAGCAGAGAGAGCCTTCCTTCTTCCAATGTCCTTATATAGGTCTCCAGCAAAAGGTGTGGCCCAGATTAAAGGTGTGTGCTACCACACCTTTAATCCCAAATGACTTTGCTTGAACTTGTAGATCTTCCAGTCTTAATCTTCTAGGATTCATAGAAGATTAAGGATTCATCAGCAGGTCTTGGCTCTTTTCCTGGAGGATTGACCCATACCTTCATTCCTGCAGCTCCTGCCGCTCCCACTCCCAATTTTGTATTGGTCAGGGTTCTCTAGAGTCACAGAAGTTATGGTAGTCTCTATGTAGTAAAGGAATATATTGATGACTTACAGTCTGTAGTCCAACTCCCAACAATGGTCGGCAGCAGCTATGAATGGAAGTCCAAGGATCCAGCAGCTGCTCGGTCCCACAAGGCAAGCAGATGAAGCAGAGAGAAGTTTCAAACACTTTGAATTTCTTTTTCTCCTTTCTTTCCCTCCAAACTTCTTTCTTTCCCATATCCTTTTTGTCATAAGTTAAGATCTTTGCTTTTACTTTTGGATCTTTCAAAGCTACATAGAACAATTCAGATCTTTCTTCCATACTCGAACCCTTTTTGTCATTGACAACAACTCCCACACTACCCTCAGGTTGCCCACTCTCATCATCCATTTCCCAGTGACTGGTTTCTTGGTGTTTCTGTCTCCTGGAGCATGTATGTATGGAGCCTAGGTTATTGACATCACTTTCTGTGTTTGGGACTGAGCCTGAAAGGAAAAGTCTAAGTATGGTCTGACTGGTGTTGTGAGTGATAAAGTATGTGTGCCAAGTCCTAAGCAATAAAATTATCTTAACTATTAATGAAATTATCAAATATACTCCTATCAAAAGTACAGTTATGTCACTTAAATTGCTGTTATAAATATTTTGTATGCTAATTTATGAATTTATTTAAATTACCTCATAGCAACTACATATCAGAATATGCACGAATCTAGAAACTGTTGAAGGGTTTTACTTCTTGCATATAGATAGATCCCTGTAGAAAGGATACTTTTTGATACAATTTTCAAGCCAGGCTTCTTTGGTTGATAGTGTACAGGTGACATTTTACACTTGTGTTTAGGATGATAACTTACTAACATTTTATGATTTTAGTTTCAGTACATCTTTCCAACTTATTGGTATATTTTTGATTCATTACTGGTTTTAAATCTCATGAATTTCATTCTATTTATTATCAGACATGAACCTACCCAGTTTTTTTTTTTTTTTAAAGTCAGGAACATGAAGGCAGGACCAAGGATAAGGGAGCAGAGGGAGCTAGGCAAGGAGGGAACAACAGAGCATCATGAGAATGTTATGGGCATCAAGGGCTCTATTTGACTGGCATCTCCTGAGAAGAGCTTGAAATGTCTCATAGAACTTCCCAGAAAGATGGAGATGCATAGCGTTGGTCCACCACTATCTATGTGCTGTTGGTTATGCCTCTTCTTCAGAGCACCAAGATTTCTGCCCTTCCAGGCTGCACTTGTGTGTGGACCAGAGGCTTCTATTTGCCTCAAACAACTTCTGCCTAAAGGAGAAGAAAGACTCACGGTGACCAACTGCTTGGGGCATGTTGCTGCCACAGTGAATCCGAGCTTGTCAACAGAAAGAGGCTAGAGGATACAACTACTGTGTACTACAAAGATCGTCTGTCTGTCCAGGTTGTTTTAGTCCAATTATCAGCATTAAGTCAACATGCATTTTTCCATCCTTTCTGCCACTTTATGGGAGATTTTGACAATTGCGTTGTAGAAATAAGACCCACTGCTGATAATCTCTGTATCTCTATCAGTTGTAGTAGCCACAGAGAAAGGGCAAGGTGAGATGTACATGACTTATTTTTAGCGAATGGAGAGAGGCTTCTATGAGCAGCATATCTGTGTTTATAAACACCTATTAACAAACGAGTTCTAAAATAGTGCTGGAGGTTAGTGTTCACAGTCTAATTCACAAGTGTGTGGAGAGAGGATCTCACCCCTATACACTCTGAAATGCACAGTATTTACCCACCTTTTCTGATAAAATGAAGACATTGTAGACTTTTCAGTGTCGTGATGGTGATTGATGATGATAACTGAAAATATGTGTAATAGCATGGGATTTAATTTTCCTAAGCCTAAAATGTATGTGAGTAAAATATTTGTGTGGTTTGTGTGAGCCTGGGTCTACTCCTGAAGTCATCGATCCTCAGAAGGTACATGACCCTCCCTTATGGAATAGCTAACACACTGACTGTAGCACCGTAGACTGGGTCTTCAGAGAGCTTTAGAGCTGTAACATGATGTCAGGTTCAGTGATGCTCTAGCTGTGCCCTGGCACCACAGACCTCATTTCCTATCTTTTGTTTATTTCTTTGCACATGTCTTGCCTTATGCATCAGTTTAGTACTCTGATCCAGAAAATTGTTTCTATTTTGATTTTATCCTCTCTTTGGAGGGCTGCGGCTCTGCTTCCTAAACCCAGGAGTATCGGAGCCTGAAACCTGCTCTCGGACCAACTTGAGGGTGGACTGATCATTTGATTTAATCTCTCTCATTTGATTTATTTGCTATAGCTAGAAGTCTCATTTGTTTGCCTTCCTATTGTTAAGATAAAGATGTGGTTAGAGAATGTGGAAGCATTAATTTTGGGAAATGGATATTGGATGTATCCAGATAAGAGATGATGGGTGCCATGGTGCCATGGTAACATTCTTTACATCTCTGGCTTTGCCATCTGGACTTGTATTTGACTTGATACCACTGAAAGGTTGAAAGTTGGTTCTCCATTAAAAATAATTCACCAGCATGAGGTTCTTCATTGATTATTATGATGAGAGCCAACTGTACCAGAGTAACCTAAAAATGTAGAGGTGGTGAAAAATGCCTGAAAGAGGCACAGATGTATTGTTAATGGTGTGTGCATGTGCATGCGTGCAGGTGTGCACCCATGCATGTGTACTTGCATGCAAGGGACAGAGTTCATGCATATAGAAGTCAGCAAAAACATATGCAACTGAAAAGAGAATCTGGCATTATGAGAAACGAGGACTGAGATGACGGTTGGAGATGGTGTTTGAGGAGCCAGGTGGAAGCCATCCTTTGAGGATCCATGTAGGGGTAGGGTTCTGCCGGACCTAGTTTGTGCAGTTGGATCAGTCCTCCCTGACCTCCCATTTATCCATATGATTGTGATGGTTGAGAACACAGAGCCTTTTGGAGACAACACTGTCTTCTTTGTTCTTTGTGTCATTTCCATGACACTGGAAACTACAACTAGTGAGGCCCGCTTGGTATTTTCAGTGGGTCTCCTTGATGGTCTTCAGTAGCCACCTCACGGACTTCCTCTGCTTTCGATGCCATGCTCCAGCTCTTGCATTTCTGCTAGGTAATAATTTACCTTTTATAGGTGAAGTTTTTCTCCTTTGTTCTCTTAAAATTGTATATAGATATCTTGGGAGTTTCCAAATATTACAGTCGTTTAAATAATGTATCTTCTAGGATAGTCTCAAAGAAAAATTTTATGTTTAGAAACTAATCATTAAATATGATGTGGTTTGATTTAAAATCTTTGTATTCTTATACCAAATGTTTAATAATTGGAAAAAAAATCTCTTCCTCAGACATTGTCCCAACAATGTCAAGATAAATAGAGCATCATGTTTACATTGTTTCTACCTTCTTAATGCCCCACAAAGGGCATTACACTGCAATAGATGTATACCAAGCATCTAGCTAGGTCCAGTCAGGGGAGGGGACTGGAAGAATCTTGGGCAAGGCTTGAACAACAGACAAATGAGATCAGAAGTAAAAAGAAATATGGCCTTGTATGGGTTAGTGCCCAGTATAGACAATAGACAATAACAAATATCCATAAGGCATTAGCTGTCCTGTTTGAGGCTTCTGCTGCCCAGTAGGGAGTCTACGGGGAGAGGGGTGGTAGGTTAGAAACACCACGGAAGCTAGCACTTTTACTTATACATATTGCTCAGTTCCCTGGGCAGTCCAAGTCCCAGAGAGGCGTGGACAGTCATTCTACATTGCCTTTACCTCTGCGTGCATGGGTTCCTTCCCCTGCACTTCCTTCTGGAGGCTCTGGCTTCTTTTCTCCATCTAAGAACTACTAATAAGCCTTTCTTGTTGGGATCAGGAATCACCTGTTCAGAAAAGCTTCCCTCGTTACCTACCCCCCCTTTTGGGCCAAGGTATTTAAAATGCATCGGGGTGTTCTTTGAATGTACAAATCCTCTGTATATACATGGCTGTCGTCTCTTCTACACCCTGCCATGAAGCATGGTAAGAAAAGTCACAAGTAAACAAAACAAATACTAACTAAGGAGGAGTAGTTACATTCTAGGATTTCATTACCATTTTATCACTATAATGAAGCCTTAAGATGGGTGTTTACTAAGATTTACTGCTGATTGTAGTTATCTGCAGGCCTTGCCTGATGATGGTGCTCTTGCTGTTGTATTTCGAAAGTGGAACAATGCCTCACAGGAAGTAAAACTGCCTGAATCTTACTGTGGGGGCTCCATCCCATGACATCATCTAATACTAATTATTCTCCAAGGTCCCACTTCTGAGCATCACATTTATATTGTTTCTACCTCCTTTTTTATTTTTTATTTTTATTTTTTAAAGATTTATTTATTTATTTTATGTATATGAGAACACTGTACCTGTACAGATAGTTGTGAGCCATCATATGGTTGCTCAGCACCTCTGCTCTCTCCGGACCCTGCTCACTCTGGCCCTGCTCCCTCCAGCTCGTTTCTACCTTTTAATGTCTCACAATGGTCCTTACACCTCAACGGATGTGCACAACGCATCTAGTTAGCTCCAGCCAGGGCAGGAGTCTGGAAGAATCTTGGGCAGGGCTTTGACAACAGACAAATGAGATCATAAGTGAAAAAAATATTGGATGTATGTACAAAATAGGTGCTATGATCTTGCTTGGTTTAGTGCCCAGTGTAGACAATAGACTGAATAGCAAGCATCCATAAGGCATTAGCTGTCCTGTTTGCTGCTGCCGCTGCCCAGTAAGGAGTCTACTGGGAGAAGGGTGGTAGGTTAGAACCACCAAGAAAGCCTGGCTGTGTTGCAGGAAAACCATTTCGAAGGGCTGGAAGCACCAGCGCCCAGCAGCACAGCAGCAGCTTCTATGGAGTACAAATGTCCTTGCCCCCAATGCGTCACGATCACTAACTGTCCTTACCGATCTGGAAAAGACCATTAGGAAGCTGTTCTAAACAAAGGAATTGGTTTTACTGCTAACTCATTCAGTGACTTCAGTAGCAATTTATTTCTAAAAGCTCATTTCTCCTGTCTGGGGCAGGTGGAGCTCTTGGTGGAACAGTAGAAAAGACCTAGGGAGGCTGAGGTGTGCATATCACGTGAGTGTCCGCAGCTGCGTGGTTGTATCTCACGGTTGCCTTAACTTTCACTTCTCTACTTAGAATCTGACTGCCTGCTCCCATGCATATCAGTCTTCTAGAAGTTTCTTCCCTGTACACTGCATTTGTTAACCTTTTCCCTAAGTTTCCTTTGAGACTAAATCTAAATTGTTTAGGTTAATGTCTGGATTGAGTGAGGCATTATAAAATGTTTCTCCCATTTTGCTGTACCTCTGTTAATTTTGGTTGACCTTAAAAAAAAAAAGAAGCTTCATTTTCTTTCTTTCTTTTTCTTTTCTTTTTTGAAATTGTGGGTATCAAACTAGCCATGTTTAAACAAATTCTCTGCCGCTGAAGCACAGCGAGCTGAAACTTTTCATTTTCTTGAAGTTTGATTAATGAATGCTTTGCCTTTGTGCTTTTCAGTTTCCCGTCCTTGGTCTTGTGGGGATACTGAATTTTCTTTCACTAGCTTTCCTTTTGCATTTAGGTAATTGATTCAGATAGAGTCTGTATAGGGTTTTGTATGTGGTACTGGGCAGGATTTGACTTTTCCTTTTTTTTTCTCTTTTCTTTTACCTCCTCCATCTTTGTTGTATCTCTAGAAATTAACTAGTGTGGTAGCACTTAGTGATAAGCTGAGGGAAGAAATTACAATTTGCTTCAAATTAGGAAGCGTGTGTGTGTGTGTGTGTGTGTGTGTGTGTGTGTGTGTATCCCATGATAAAACACTTCCTTCTCATTCAGGTGAAGTATTTAGCACTGTGAACAGAATTCTTGCTCCACAACTCAGTTCAAACGTTGATTGCTGGTATATATATGGCAGGGTAGTAGAGAGAGGGCAGATTTAAATTGTCCTTTGATTGAAAATTACTCAACATTCTCTTTTCAAACAGATTGTGGTTAAATCAAGGCAGTATTAAAGTTACCTAGTGGTTTTTCATAAAGAACATTCACCAACAGGATAAGCTTTTAAATGTGTAAAATTAGAGTGTCCTGGCTATGCACTACCTGTGTCTGTTGAGCTAAGTGATACTATATACAGGCTTTTGTGCACTAAAGACTTACAGCAATGTTATGCATTGTGAGCCCTATCTGGGATCTCCTATGCAGTAAGGAATCCACTGTGTTTCTATATAAAATGGACTCTAGTTGCTGCGATTCAACAATATGTACCAGTGATTGCCAGAGCTAATTAATTAAAAACAACAACAACAACAACAACAAAACCTCTTGACTTCCTGTAAAAAACACCTCTGTCTCCCGATGTGAGCTGAGGTCAGAGGTTCAGCCAGCTTTGATGAACACTGCCTATTGTTTAACCTAAGCTCCCGGTAAAGTTTTGCTTCAGTAAAGTTTGAGGTCACCTTTATGCTTCTTCAGTGTGGGTTATGAATGTTTCCCCGGTAGCTGTAAAGGAACAGATGCCAGTAGGTGGCGCTCTTTCTCAATGTTTGCTCTGCTTTTACTAACCTGGGTGCTCTCTTTTTTTCACCTTTTTTCTACAATAGCTTACTCATAACTACAGATATTTCCAACAGCATCTTAAATTAACATCAAATGTAGGCTACATGTTTCTGTAAAATACGTCCCCAGAGATTAATGGGACAGCCATGGTGATCTGATCAAATGCTAAAAGTTCTCCAGTCACTTTTCATTATCTGTATCCAAGTCTCCAATACCTACATTTTATTACAAAGTTATGTTCAAGTCCAAGATCAAACGCTGGATCTTTTGACCTCAGTTCTAGTAATTTACACGGTGTAACCTAGCTCTTGGCTCTTGTGTTCTATGGTCTATATTACTGCACTGCACACCTCCTATATACTAATAAGTTTAAGTGTGGGGTTTGGAAACTGCAAATGTATTTGATTATAAATGGGCAGATATCAAAAGAGACTTATTGGTATGGGAAATCCATGGAATGCTCTATCCATAGGCCTTCCTATCAGCCTGGAGTTATGCATGAGCAAACAGAAGTAAAAGGGAGAAGTACGTCAAGGTGCTTACAGCAGAGAAGAGAGGCTGCATTATAAAATTACATTCATGAAACAATAAACCATTCCCTGAGCTTGGTGGGATTCTAAGTTTATGGAAAAGTTAGTAATACATTTGCTGTAGATAATGTCCTCCAGTCATTAGTTTAGACAGGTTCATTAATACATATTAAAACTCTTCAAATCCTGCATATGGAAATCCACAGAAGAGCTGTGCTATAATTCCTTCAGCGACTCTTCATTTTTGTGCAGGAAGGAAAGCATATTGTATGCTGCAGTGCTGAGCAGATGTGCTCACAGGTGTGAACACGGAAAAACAATAGACTCTTTTTTTTTCATTTCCTCCTTTTTATTATCTTCCAACCACCCCTTGCTGCTGTTTGACTTGTGGACCATACATAAATCTCACGCACAGAATGCAGTGTTTTTCTGCTCTTAGCCTTGGAGCATGCTGCAGGCAGGAATGGTATCAGGGTCTAGAGCCACGTGGATGTGTGGGTTCCTACTAATATCAAAGTGAAGGTTAAGGAGATGAGAGACAGGGAGGGGAGGATGCTGTTACATTCCATAGATATTTTCAGTATTAGGATGACTAGGGACTGCCCTGAGAGTAAGTGAGTGGTATCAGTTTATCATGCTTCATGCCTTGTAGTAGGAGATGCAAATATATTTAATTCTATAAGTAGTTGTTAGTCACTTAACAAATAATGCTAGGAGTAGGTCAAGGGATAACAACACAGCCTTTATAAAGTGTTAAAAGTGTATGCAAAATGCTTATTTCCCTTGCATTTGGCTCCCTCATATGCACTTACTTATTAAATAAGCATCTTCTAATGTACCAGAGATTAAAAAACATATTAAAAATAATTTCATTTCGAAGGGTGGGGGATAGGTGAATGTAATAGGGGCTTGGAGGATGAAATTCCTTATGTACATGTATGAAATTGTCAAAGAATTAAATATGAAGAAAAAGTAAAAGAATTAATTTTCCTATCTTAGAATAGTTTGCAGGAGCAGTTTGGAGCAGCTAGAGAGGCAGAGCCCATCTATTTTATCTCGCTGCTTGCTATGCTCTTTTTCAGCATCACATACTGGGACCTAGAGAGTCAAAGGTTTGAATTAATGGCCTCAAGAGACAGTGATGTCTGAATAAAGTTTTTCAGTTTTGAATTTCACTGAAGTTATCTAGTGTAAAATTGCCAGTTAGGTACAATATGACCTGTCTGTGATCCTAGCCCTCAGGGGACAGGGACTGAAGAATAATTGCAAGTTCAGCACTAGCATGGTCTACACAGTGAACTCCAGGATAGTAAGACCTACATAAAAAGATTGTGCCTTCAGATAAATAAATAAATAAATAAATAAATAAAGACAGCCACCGACTCCTGTGTTTTCTCCTTCAAAGAATTAATCAGAAAAACCTTTAATACACAAAGAAGACAAAGTATTCCATTGTTCTGGGTATTGTAAGAATGTCACTGAGTTAGCATGGAGTGAGGGATGCAAAACTTATCAGGAAACAGGTTTGCCTGTTTAGCCTGAAACTACTGTTTCCAGAGACAATCCTCCACAGTGGAGCTCCCCTCTGAGAACCCTGCTTGTTGGTTCTCTGGGTCTTGTTCACAGCTGCTGCATCTCAAAGGTGCGAGGGTGATGGCCCCTTTTGATCGCAGCTTCTTTTGGGAGCCTCTGTGGAAATATGCCAATAGACTTTTCCTCAGTGTCTTTCATTTTCTTCAACATCATCCTGAGCAGCCTGCATACTTCAGCACCACCAGTGAAGGACAGCTCACAGCAGCCTCCCTATAGAGTTTCTATTTTTATTTTCTTTTATTTCTATTTTTAATTTTTTTCCCCTATAGAGTTTTTACAGGGCAGGTCCACACTGGAAGTAAGCCTAGGACACAGGTCTACTATGGAGTTTCCTACCAGCTATGGGCTTCTGGGGCAGGGCACAGGTCTTCAGATATTCTTGGTTCAGATTCAGCTCAGGTGATCTTTACAGGTTAGCATGAAATATGTGCAATTTCCTCTAGGCAGTACCTGTTATAACCATCCTCTTCATAATGCTCCCTGAACAGGTCATGAAACCTGAAAGCAGCTTTGGGAATCACATATTTCTTAGAACCAGGAATTATGTATGTAGAACTAATCTTCCTCAAGGTCCTTGGGTTTGTTAAAGGGAACCGGGGAGGGTGGTGGTGGTGGTGGTGAGGTTTTTGGATTTTAGTGTGTGGCTTCTGAGGTGTCTGCTCTCATTGATTTAGAGGAAAAGGTAAGAAACCGTTTTCCTCTTCTAACATCATTGGCTTCTCTGGCTTCTATTTCATCTCAGAGCCTTGGAAGAGACAGTCCTTCCAAGGTCTTTGCAGAAGCATCTGTATTACTCTTAGTTCTTTGTACCCCCAAAGAGACTTATTTTTCTAATGATATCTTTTTTTTTTAAATTTAGTGCATGTATAACAATGTATTTTTATCAAATCTACCCTCCCACTGCATCCTTCAGGCAGGACTTCTAGACAGACCTCTCTCCCAAATTTTGTGCTCTTTAAAAATTGTAATTAATAACTCATTGAGTTCAGTTAATGTTGGTTACATGTGCGCAGGTGTGATACATTCCACTGGAGAATGGGTGGACCTATGAGACTACCCTCCCCGAGAAAAGACACTCTCCCTCCATCAGTACATATCAACTCCTAATAATTCCTTATATGAGGTGGAGACCTGGGAGCATGTCATCCAGCCATGCTTGAATTTTGGTGGTCTTGCACAAGTTGCCACAGCTGCTGTGAGCACTGAATGCAATGGCCATGCTATGTTCAGAAGACAACATTTAACAGCTCATCTCCCAAACCCACTAGTGCTCACAATGTTTTCACATCCCCTTCCATGATGTTCCCTGAGCCTGGGGTGAGGAAAGTTGATAGAGATGACTCATTTACAGGGTCACTAATTCTTAGCACTTGGACCACTTCGGAATCTCTGCATTCTCCTATGGTTACACTCCAAAGAAGCTTCTCTGGCCAAGGTTGAAAGAAGAACTAATCTATGGATAGAAACATAAATATTTAGAAGGCATGTTAATAGTAGGGTCATTTAGTAATACAACAATAGTAAGTTTTCCCTCTAACTCTTATGGCCTCCACAGACATGGGCTTTAGACCACAGCATGAGGCATTACATTCCTTTTGTGGAGCATAATTCAAATCCAATCTGAAAGTATTTGGTTACCCCCATAAGTATTTCACTATTGCATCTGTAGGCTTAGTTTCCCTGGCAGGTCCATATTGTAGCATCTAGAGCCTAGTGCTAGAAAAAAGAGAAAAAACTATTGATGCTTTTTCCTCCCTCAATATCACATAGCACTTTTTTGGCAGTATAAAAACTAGTAAGGAGAGTTTCCTAGTCAGTTCAAGATTGGTTTTTCTGTGTCCTGAGATCAGAATTAGGGTCTTACAATGCAGTTTTGATGGACAATGAAGAGCAATGTCAATAGCTCATGTTGTTTATAGTGCCTTGGGGGCCTACCTAACAAACACATTATGGGAAGATATGCCATGCCTGGTACTGTCATTTTAGTAATGCATGTCTTCTGGAAGCACCATGTCTAAAATTTCAGTTTAATTGAATAAATTACCTTTCATGCATTATTTCCTTATACAGCATAGCCAGGACAAGTTTAGTAAATAACAGGTAACTACTCATAAATGTAAACATTCTGAGCCAAGAGCTATCTAACTATAGAACTATGTAAGGTAATGAAGTTTCACAAAGTAGAAATTGGCAGTTCCACATAGTGCTAGCTGTTGATCCCTATATAATTACATTTTGTAAATCTGAGACGAACAGGGGACTGCATGTGATGTTGTAGAATGAATGTTATTTGCTTTGAGGCAAATCTCTTATTCATCTCCTATAGGCAAGTAAATCTAGGGACTATTGGTGGGGAGGGGAAGCAGCCTTATAAGCCATCCTTTAGAGAACTGTCAAGTACAATGGGTGAACCAATTCTCCAGCCCAAACCAAACCGAACTGAACTGAACTGAGCTGAATCAAACCAACCAACCAATCAACCAACCTACCAAACAACCAAACAAATAAACAAATAAAAAGGCCCCAGGTTCAGATGGTTTTATCACAGAATTATACCAGACTTTCAAATAAAAATTGATGCTAATACTTCTGAAATTAATTCATAAAATAGAAACAGAAAGAACTGCCCAACTTGTTTTATGAAGTCATGGTTACCATGATTTCTAAAACAACTGTGGTAGTTTGAATTGGAATTGTCCCATAGGTCATATATTTGAATACTTGATCATTAGGTAGAAGAGTTACTTGAGAGAGACTAGGGGAGGTGTGGCTTTGTTGGAATAGGTGTGGTTTTGTTGGAGGAAGTATGTCACTGGGGTTGGGCTTTGGTGTTTCAAAAGCTCGAGCCAGACCAGTGCTCTCTCTCTTGCTGCTGCATGAGGATCCAGATGTAGAACTCTCAACTTCTCCAGCATGATGCCTGCCTGCATGCCACCATGTTCCATGTCATGATAATAATGGACTAAACTTTTGAAACTGTAAACTGGCCCCAATTAAATGCTTTACTGTGGTTATGGTGTCTCTTCACAGCAACAGAACACTGAGTAAGGCAGAAATTGGTACCAGGAGTACAATGTTGCTGTGACAGGCATGGCCATGCTGCTTGTAAGCTGAATGTGGACTTTGGATTAGAAAAGCAATTGAATGTATTAAGTTGGGCTTAATGAGCCATATTATGAGACAGAAAGACAGTGGTGTTGGGGGCAATTTGTACTGTGGGAATATAATTCAAGAAGTTTTAGAGGGGACAAATAGTAGTATGTAGTCTAGCAACCATTCTTGTGATATTTTGGCAAAGAATGTTGCTACTTTCTTGCCTTGTTCAAAAAATATGCCTGAGGTTAACTTAAAGAGTTTTGGGTTAATGGCATGGCAGAAGAGATTTCAAGACAGGCATAGTATTGACTGTGTTATGTGGTTATTAGTGACTACTCTTATGCAGATCTATAATGTAAGGGAGCAATCCAGTAAGAAGCTCCTACCTATGGTCTTTGCATAAGTTGTTGCCTCCAGGTTCTTTCCTGCATGAGTTTCTGCTCTCACAGAATATTGATGATGAATTGTTATATGGGACCGTGAGCAAAATAAACCCTTTCCTACCTAAGTTGTTTTTGGTCATGGGTTTCATTATAGCAACAGTGACTCTAAGACACCCAACAAAGAAAGAGAATTACAGACCAATTTTCTTTTAACGATAGAAGCAAAAGTTCTCAATATAATCCTTGCAAACAATCTAAGAACACACCGAAAAGGTCACCCACCATGACAAGTAGGCTTCATTTCAGTGATACAAGGATTATTCACCATATGTAAATCAATTAATATAAGTCACCATATAAACAAACTGAAAGGAAACAAAAACATGATCATCTCATTACATGCTGAAAACATCTTTGGCAAGATCTAACACCCATTCATGATTAAAATCCTAGAGATTTGGGATGTGAGAAATATACCTTAACATAATAAAGGCAATTTATAGCAAGTACATAGCCAATATCAACTTAAATGGAGAGAAATTCAAAGCGATTCCACTAAAGTCAAGAACAAGATAAGGTTGTCTACTCTTTCCATACCTATTTAATATAATACTTGATGTTCTAGCTAAAGCAATAAGACAATAAAAGGAGACCAAAGGGATATAAACTGGGGAGAGAATAGTCAAAATATCTTTTATCTGCAGATGATATGATAGTATACATAGGTGACCTGAAAAATTCCACTAGGAAACTCCTACAGCTGATAAGCACTTTCAGCAAAGTAGCTGGATATAAAATGAACTCACAAAAGCCAGTAGCCTTCCTACATACAAATGACTGAGAAAGAAACCAAGGAAATAATATATTTCATAACAGTCTAAAATAATATAAAATATCTTGGGTGACTCTAAGAAAATAAAAGACTTGTATGAGAAGAATTTAAGAAACTGAAGAAAGAAATTGAAGAAGGTATCAGAAGATGGAAAGATCTCCCATGCTCATGCATTGGTATGACTAACATAGTAAAAATGGCCATTCTACCCAAAGTAGTCTGCAGTTTCAATGCAATACCCATCAGAATGTCAACCCAATTCCTCACAGATCTTGAAAGGACAATTTGCATTTAACTTAAAAACAAACCAACCAACCAACCAACCATAATAACTAAAACAATTCTGAATAATAAAAGAACTGCTAGAGTTATTACCATCACTGATCACAAATTTTACTACAGAACTATAGTAGTACAAGCACCACAGATTTGGCACAAAACAGACAGGCTGTTCAAAGGAATTGTCCTAAAACCCAGACAGAAATCCAAACACCTATGGGCATCCAATTTTTGGTAAAGAAGCCTGAAACACACACTGGAAGAAAGACTATATCTCCAACAAAAGATGCTGGTCAAACTGAATGGATGCATGGAGAAGTATGCAAATACTTGTATCACTCTGCACAAATTCAACTCCCAACAGATCAAAGACTTCAGTTTAAAACCAGATACACTGAACCTGATAGAAGAGAAACCAAGAATAGCCTTGGGCTCATTGGCACAAGAAAAGGCTTTCTTAGCAGACCATTGGTACAGGCACAAGACAAACAATTAATAAATGAGACTACATGAAACTGAAAATATTCTGCACAACAAATTATACCATCAATTGAACAAAGCAGCAGTCTACACAATGGGAAAAATTTTACCAAATACACGTCTAATAGAGGACAATACATAAAATATATAAATAATGAAAAAACTAATAACCCAATTAAAAAAATAGGGTACAGATCTAAACAGGATTCTCAAAAGAGGATATAAGTGGCTGAGAAACACATAAAGAAATGTCCAACACCCCTAGTCATCAGAGAAATGTAATCTAAACTACTTTGAAATTTCATCTTACACTTATCAAAATGGCTAAGATCAATAAAACAAGTGACAGCTCATGCTAGCGAGGATTTGGGATAAGTGGACCACTCATCCATTGCTCATGGGAGTGCAAACTGGTACGGTCACTGGGGAAATCAATGTGGTGGTTTCTCAGGAAGATGGGAATTGATCTACCTCAAGATCCAGAGATGTCACTCTTGTGCCTATACCCAAAGGACACTTTATCCTACCAGAGAGACCCTTGTTCGATCTCATTACTACTCTATTCATAATAGTCAGAAATTGAAAACAACATAGATGTCCTTCAACAGAAGAATGGATAAAGAAAATGGGGTACATTCACAGAGAAGAGTATCATTCAGTTTTAGAAAGAAATGAAACATGACATTTGCAGGTAAATGGGTGAAACTAGAAGAAGGCCGTCTTGAGTGTGGTAAACTAGACCCAGAAAGACAAACATAGGATGTATTTGCATAATGTGGATTATTAGCTGTTAAGTCAATGATAACCAGGTACAATTCATAGAACCAGAGAGGTTAAGTATAGAGTAATGGTCTGGGGGAGGGGAAGAGACAGATAGATTTTGTTAGGAAAGGGAAATAGAATGGATAGCTGTGAATTGATGAGAGGTGTTTATTGAAACTGGAGAATCAAGTAGGCAGGGAGAGGGAAGAGGAGGATGAGAGAAGGAATACAGGGAGAAATAGTTAAAATTAAGGGCCATTTGAGAGGTGGTATAAAAATCCATTGCAGGAGAAGTTTCCTAAAATATATACATATACAAAGGTGACTTAAATGAAATTGCCAAATAATAAGGGGGACAGAGTTTAATTGGCCAGTCCTTGTTGCCACATGAAGCTTCCAGTACTGGATTTGGGTTACATATAATTGAGTTGTTAACCAAAGAGGTCCCATGGGAATCCACAAACAACCTAGGCTTTTGGGAAGACTTAAGGTTGGTCTCCACAAACTGACAGCAAGGCCCCATTGCTGAAGATAATACCTATGCAACTCATTGAATGTGGAGAACTTGAGTTAGTGCTTACATAAAGCCATTAGTCTTATGTGCTAGGGTCTTTGGTACAGGAAGGTACTCTGCATATTACAAAAAGAGAAACATAAGCAATGAGCCAGGCATAGACCCTTTGATCTACAATGCTGCCCTGTCTACCAGATATACCAGTGCAATGGTGGCACAGAGTAACCAACGGAACATCTGACTTGACTGAAGGCCTACTCCTCAAGGTAAAACCCATACCCATCACTGCTTGGGTGACCAGGAACCTAAGACAAGAGAGCCCAGGGACCTCAGGTAAACACATTACCTGAATATTTACCTAAATATTATTGCCCTATTAAAAGAATGCAGCAATCATATGACTCTTAATGACATTCTGCTATAGTCATAGATCAGTGCCTTGCTCAACCATCACCACTGAAGTTCTTTCTGAGACTTCCTCCTACAGCAGGTAGGGACAATAGAGACCCACAGCCAGACAATATGCAGATACTGAGAGACCTTGGAACACCCAGCCCTAAGGTGGATGTCTCCATTAAACTCTCCCTGCATCCCCTCCCCACACAGGGCTCAGGTAACTCTGAAGGAGAGGAGGAAGAAAGAATTGTTAAGAGCCCAAGGGGATAAAGGACACCAAGGAAACAAGGCCTTCTAAATCAACATAATCAAAGCACATGTGAACTCACATTGACTGAGGCAGCTTGCACAGGACCTGTAGGGGCCTGGTCCCAGATGGGGTCCTATGGCTGAAAGAAGTGGACCCATGTCCCGATCCCTAAGCCTGAAGCAATCTACAATTGATAGCCACTTAGAAATAAAAATTTAGTCTCCTTCTAGGGAGTGTCACTGGAAAAACAAAACTGGTAGGCTGCATGCCCAGCAATAGATGGCCAACAGAGAATAAAGTCAAGGACATCTTTGGGTATTCCTTGTATCATAGTGTCATGCCAGGTATTTATTTTTTAATTTTATCTTATTTTTATTTTACTTAACAGTTTTTAAAAAATCCTTTTCTCTCTTTTAACCTACAGGTCATTTGGTCATGTATTATGACCAGCTTAGTGTTTTTATAGGAATCTGGAAAGTGTGAATGAATGGGTTTCCATATCTGATCCATGTGGCTTTGCTTGTGCACTCTCCTTCTGTTGCTTTGTTTTGTCACAGTCTGATGTGCTTGTTTTGCTTGATCTTATTAATATCTTATAGTTTAGTGTTATCCCTTAAAAGTCTATATGTTCTCTAATCAGAGACAGAAAGAGGTGGATCCAGACGGGAGGAGAGGTTGAGAGGAACCGGGAGGAGTAGAGGGAGGGGAAGTTGTAATCAGGTTACAGTATGCAAGGGAAAAAAAGTCGTTTTTTTAACAAAAGGAAAAAAATGGAATTCCACTAGTAGAGGCACATGCACCTGCTACGAGTGGGGAAGAGACCACAGGGGTCGTTTACTTGAGTCTTTCTCGTCTGAGAGAAGGTGACCCTCATGGCTTCCACTGCGATCCCACACACGGTCTTTCTGTGGTTTCTCTTTTTGGTAAAGAAGGTTATTTATTGGCTTCCTAATGAACTCCAGGGTATAACCCAGTGAAGACATGTCGTTTGGTGATGCCACCATTAAAACAAAAACAAACAAACAAAAACTAAGACCAAACAAAACATAAGGCCCTCAAAACCGAAACCTTCTTACTTTATGAGAATTTAATGGGAACTTTACGTCATACCTTATAGGAGATCCTAGGTTGTTAAATCAGTAAAGTGCCATGTTTGTGGAGGTTTTACACTTTCATTGACATAGCAAGTACACAAACAATTTGAGAGAACAACTCGGGTCAGCCTCAAGCCGTACCATTGGTGTGAGTCTCTGGAGTGAATACCCAATTTACATAGTTACCGTGGGTCCTCCAGCTCACACAGGCAGCCAGTATGACAGTGGCACACGCGCACTCCTGAGCTTTATTTAAAACCATTCAGCCCGGAATCATTCACATTGGCTTGCTGCCATTGCTGCTGGCTTTTGTTCAGTTACTCATCTGCCTGGCTGTGTCCTTGCCTCTGTTTCTTAAGGTTTAGAACCGCTTTGTAAGTCTGGTATGCTCCATTTTCTTTTGTATGCACATTGTATAGTCTCTGAGGCAGCTGATCCCTAACTCCAGGAAGTTCCCTTTCAGTGCAGCTGACTCCACGTAATGTCCTTTTGGGACTGGCTTATGTCCCATGAGAAGGTGGGCCAAGGGTGAGTCCTGCTCTCTCAGAAAGGAGGTAGGTATAGAGGCAAGAACTGTTTGTAATGTAATGTAAGGCATCGCAGGCCCTATTTCTTCCAATTTGTCCTGGAGCATTGCACTAGACTAACTTTTCTATCATGTTTCCAATTAGAATACTGTTCTCAACCAAACATTAGTCTGTGATAATTTTAAATTACTATGCATGGTTCACAGTGATTGAATAGTCACAAAATTCCTGCCATCTTTGTATTCTCTGGAATGGGAGGTTGATTGGGAGTCATTTCATGAGTGGAGGAGAGCAATTTAAAATTGTTAGCACTTTTCACATATCTTAGCACTTGGTTTGGAATGGTTTGGTGCCTGCCTAATATAGAAGAATCTGAAATTGCTGGGCAATGAAATTTCAATCAAGGGTTCTGTATCTGAGAGGCAATCTCCAATGAACAGGCAATCAGTTTTAGGAACTCTCTATCTACTGCCTTCTACCTTGTTTGGTTGTTTTGTGTACATTTCTAGCCAACATTTTTTTCTTTTTAGTTTTATTTGAGATTTTAATAGAATCACAACATTTCTCTCTTCCTTTTTCTTTCTCTAAATCCCATATATCTGTTCTTATTTTCCATCAAATTCATGACCTCTTTTTTTTTTACTAATTATTATTGCATATATAGGAATATATACATATATGTAATATATATATATATATGTATACATGTAATATATGTATATATGTAATATATGTATATGTACATATATTAATACTGTATTACATACATGTAATATATGTAATATATGTATATATATTCATAACCTGTTCCATCCATGTAATGGTACATGAGCATATGGTTTCAGGGCTGACTGTTGGCACTGGGCAACCAGTCAGTGTGGTCTTCCTATGAGAAGGATGCTGCTCCCACTTTTTAGCTTGCCTCAGTTTCTAGCCAGCATTTAAATAGGTTTTGAGCTGTCACAAACTCTCCTGGGATCTAGTCTATGTGTTTTATACCTTAGTTCTTTCCTATTATCTCTTCCAGAAACAGAAAAGGTCACTATTGCTTTCTCTAAACTACTGAATAATTATCTATTTCCCTGAAAACTGGGGCTTTCATTTTAAGGCAGGTTGTACATCAGTAATGGGTGTTTACAGTGCACCAAGGAGTCAAAGCTTGGCGGTCTGTAGGGTTTGCTTGTCTTACACTATGAAATATTGATTTCAGCGTTAGTTTTTTCCCCAATGACTTTAAAGTGCAGGTCTATACTGTATGGGAGGACAGATTTCCATGTACTCAAATACTGAGAGTAGAGTGGCCTTTCAGGCATGGATCTCTAAATTAAAAAGATAGTTGACATTGTTAGCTTTTCCCCATCTGTTATGTTAAGGCACATCCTGGACTCCAATAGGATTACCATCACTTTTGGTAAAACTGAAAGGGCTGAGAATGCTGTTGAGGCATCTTCCCTTTCTCATACCTAACACCCTTCACGGTTCCTTCAACCAAGTCACCACTACTCCCACATGGACTCTTATTTTCCAAGGGAGCCTCCCCGGTTTCTCTGCCGGGTGAACTGTCGGCTCAGTCGCTTCTTCAGCCGTCTGGCTCTTTGCTCCTTGATGAACTGATGAATGCTAACGAGTGACGTTCCAGCCTGGACCAGCCCACAAGCCATGTTTATTTTTTCCAAATTCTTTGTTTGTATCTTCAGTATTGCACAGACTAGGCAAGTGCTCTACCATTCATTGACTGCATTCCCAGTCCTGTGGGTTTATTTTTAAAGTCTTCAGAGGCAAGGCATTAGTGCTTATGAATGAGCTTTGAGCCCAGTTGCAGATGAGTTCAGATGTATATATAGTAGAGGGTAGATGATTCTCATGCCTTCTGGTACTTTTGAGAAGGAGCTTGGCCTCTGTGTACTCCTCATTGCTGACCTCAGATGAGGCCTGCAGGGACCACTTGTGCTCTCTTATTTATTGAAGGACAAATTTCAGAGTACATTTTACTTGTTTAAAAAAATGTTGTAATCGGACAGGCACATATTGTGTATTAACTTGTTTCAAAGGCAATTTAAGAACCCTCAAGTCTGATTAAATGATACAGAAATTGCATTTCTGGAGAAGAGATCTCAGTTCATTAATTTTTAAAATCTTTGCTCTGTCCTCTGTCTTTTAAGCTGTGATGCTCTTTACTATTTTATTATTTATTTATTTTTCCAACGAGATGTTTTGAAGCCTCTGAATTTTCCTCTTGGGTACATTTCAGCCCTATTTCAGTCCCTCAACGCCATTTTAAATGTTCAGCATTTTAGTAGTGTTAAATGTCTTTCCTGGGATTGTAACTTTTGTTCCCGATTATCTGATGAATGCAAATGAAATATTTATCATGTGATCATGTTTTAAGTACACAATTCCCAAAGATGTTTATATTAAAGCAACTTGTCCTCAGAAATACTGTCGTATTATTAAACTGTGACTGAACAACTGTGAAGTACTTTTTGTATCTTTTCTTTTTAATGATTCGACATTGAATTGTAGGAAGCTATGCCAAGATTTCTTCGTTTTAAGGCTGAAGAGAATTTTAAGTGATGAGCCAAAGAGTGTGTTTAGGGTTTCATTGAGGATTAAGGAGAGTGCTGCTAGAATAGCAGTAAATGGTGATGCTATCTTCTGAGTTTCAGGCAGAAGCTGCATCTAAGGATCCCTAGAAATGGGCTCACATAGGCAATAAAAGCCTGGGATATGATGAGGTCAAGCAGAATGTGACTGTTATATATGTTAGAGATCATCATAGCAACAAAAATTAATTATAGAGCAGATTCAGTCTCTCTCTGTCTCTGTCTCTCCCTCTTCCACCTCTCTGTCAGTGTAAGTCTAGGACTCAGGAGATGCTGTGTATGGCACCACATTAAGCAATTAAGCATTTTGTCTCAGGCCACCCTTTTAAATACATGGGGTAACTGGATAATAAAAAGGTTAATATCTGGAAGTCATGTAGCTATGGCAGTTTGGAGCTGGAATGCTGACCAAGGTTTATGGGCTATGGTTAGCCTGATGGTTAGTTCAAGATTTTGGGCTGTGATCTGTTGATGCATGTGAAGTATACTGGAGAGGTTTCTTTGTCTTTCTTTGATAATTCTTTGAAGTTTACTTTCTTTTTTAAATTTTTTTTTATGTCTTTAGATGGTTGGTTGCACATGGAGACTAGGGCTCCTTATCTGTGATTTGTTTCTAAGTAGATTTATTTTCAGCTAGGTGCAGGTTTCAGGTTTCTTGATGTGTGCTGTCCCTCAGTTAGATCCCGGGAAGAGAAGTCATCTTGTTGGCAGCTCCTATTTGACAGAGGCTCTCGGTGGCTTCCAATGAAAGATAGCTTCATTCCATGCCTGTCCTTGCCCTGGAGGTACAGAGGAGGGTGGGGTGGGGATTTCTGCTTGCATGTATCATCCTGTGAGTAGTCGAGATTTCCCCTACATCTGTTTTGCCCCCACCATGCCGTTTTCTGCTGAGAGCCATAGACAGCCAGCTCACCTCTGCAGCTCTTGATGTGCTGAGGCCGTCGATATGGTGGCACAGGCAGGCTGTGCTCACCAACTTGGCCTCCAGATCCACAAGGCTGTAGACATCTGTGAGCTCTCCTCTGACACTGCTGTCTTGTCATCAGAGCTCCCTGGAGAGAGAAGGAGCAGGAGAGACCACAACTGATGTCTGATTCTGGTCTTGCCATTCCTTTGGGAAAGGCTATTAGTGGTGAATATGTTTAAGAAGATGGATTAGTCAGGCTTCTCTAGAGGAACAGAACTGAGAGAATGAATACATATTTAAGGAGATTTATTAGTTTATAGTGCAAGGTCTGGGTAGCCCAACAGTGTCTGACTTATATCGGAGAAGCAGAGAACATGAGGGTTGCTCAGCCCATGAGCTTGGATGCCTTAACAACCCCAATCTAATGCCAAAGGTTGGAGGACTTCTGGAGAGCTGCTGGTCTTCAGTCCACACTGGAAACTCAAGGCTGGGCCCTGAGCATTGAGCCCAATGCAGCAGCAGAGTAGATGGACTTTTCAGCCTGAGTGAAGGTAGGCAAGTAAGAGCTAAGGTTCCTTTTCCATCCTTTTTTTTTTTTCTTAGCTGCCACTGGAAAGTGCCAGTCACATTGTGTTGGGCCATCCCATCTCACAGCAGTGTCCAGTGGCTTGCCCTTTAGTTGATTCCTGATCCAGTTAAGATGAGAAATGAGATTGACCACTATGATGCGCGCACAAGTCCCTCGGGAGGGTGGTGGTAGTGGTGTGAGCTCTACCGCTTGGATTTCTGTTATCATCAAGGACTAACTTTTGTGGACTTTGATCTTTGAGGCTGTAGGAATATCAAGCGAGGGCCCAGGAGATTTCTATATCTACAGTACCTGAATTGTTGTCAGGTACATACAGGAGTCAAAGTGAGTAGTAATGTTTGTTGAGTGAATGGATTTACTGGCATTTATTAAGATGAGTTCTTGGAAACAAAATAAAATTGGGGTAGTACGGAAGCTGAATACTGAAGGGAAAGCAAATGGGTTCCACTGCAGCTAATTCTGGCTTAGTCCCTTAAAGGAGCACTGAAAACATTTGGTGTTTTGATTATTATGTGACGGGAGGAATTTCTTTTCTGGTCCAGTCTATTTGGAGTTCTGTAGGCTTCTTGTATGTTCATGGGCATCTCTTTCTTTAGGTTAGGGAAGTTTTCTTCTATAATTTTGTTGAAGATATTTACTGGCCCTTTAAGTTGGGAATCTTCACTCTCTTCTATACTTATCCTTAGGTTTGGTCTTATCATTGTGTCATGGATTTTCTGGATGTTTTGGGCTAGGAGCTTTTTACTTTTTTGTATTTTCTTTGACTATTGTATCAATGTTTTTTATGGTGTCTTTTGCATCTGACATTCTCTCTTCTATCTCTTGTATTCTGTTGGTGATATTTGCATCTATGGCTTGCATCCTGATGTCTTTTCTAGGTTTTCTATCTCCAGGGTTGTCTCCCTTTGTGATTTTTTTTTTATTGTTTCTAGTTCCAGTTTTAGATCCTGGATGATTTTGTTCAATTCCTTTGCCTGTTTGGTTGTGTTTTCCTGTAATTCTTTAAGGGATTTTGTGTTTCCTCTTTAAAAGCTTCTACCTGTTTATCTGTATTCTCCTGTATTTCTTTGAGGGAGTTATTTATGTCCTTCTTAAAGTCCTCTATCATCATCATGAGATGTGATTTTAAATCAGAGTCTTGTTTTTCTGGTGTGTTGAGGTATCCAGGACTAGCTATGGTTGTAGAAGTGTGTTCTGATGATGCCAAGTAGCCTTGATTTCTGTTGCTTATGTTCTTGCCCTTGCCTCTCTCCATCTGGTTATCTCTGGTGTTAGCTGGTCTTGCTGTCTCTGACTGTTTCTTGTCCCTCTTGCAAGCCTGTGTGTCAGTACTCCTGGGAGACCAGCTCTCTCCATGTGGTATTTGTATATGGATTGCTGTGGCATGGGATTAGCTCAGGGTGTGGTAGCACAGGATCAGCTCTGAGAATAGACTGAGACATTTATATGTAGCACTGCTAGAACTGATTAAGAGCTGTGCCCCAGGGACATAAATTCTCATGTTCACTGCCTCTTAGTATATGGCAGCATGGCTGCTCCTGCACCTAAGTGTAGCCTGTGTGTGTGTGTATGTGTGTGTGTGGGTGCAGGTGCTGGTCACAGACAGTGTAAATGCACTTGGGTTTGCTGTGCACTGAAGCCTTGAGACTGAATGTGTACTCCACAAATCAGTGTCATTAGAGTCAGCTGAGAGTGGGTTGGAGATGCAGCCTTCTACTTATGAAGCATAGGAATATTTGGAACCAGATCCGCAACTAGTTAAACATCATCTCCAGGTGATGTTTAAAAGCACAGGGATGTTTCCAAAGCACTGTGAGTGGAGTGCTGGCATTAGTTACGGAGGAAGGCATAGGTTCTCCAAATTTTGGAAAACAAAATTCCATTTCAGTTTCTTTTCCTGTTGCTGTGGTAAAATATTCAGAAAAAGTCAAATTAAGGCAGAAAGGGCTTATTTTAGCTCACAGTTCAGGTTTACAGTTCATCATGGTGGAGAAAATCAATACACCAGAAGTTTGAAGCAGCTGGCCACATTGCACCCAACCTGAGAGGCAGAGAGAAATGAACAGATATTCCTTCTCAACTTCCTTTCATTGTTCAGGAACCAGCCAGGGAATGGTGCCACCCAGAGTGGACTAAGGAGGTGGCTCCCAGGTTAAGAACACTGGCTGCTCTTCCAGATGACTAGAGTTTGATTTCCAGCACTTATGATAGGCAGCTCACAAGTAGTAGTAACTCCAGCTCCCAGAGCTCTTATGCTCACAT
>NW_022196912.1:83727041-83731450 GCF_008632895.1 Mastomys coucha | reverse complement strand
CTGGCACCTGGATACATGCCCCTTCCCCACTAAAAACCATTTTAAAAAAATAAAGCAGTCAAGACAATCTCTCACAGGCATTCCCAAAGGCCATTTCCCAGGTCATTCTAGATTCCAGACAATTAACATTAACCTTCACAACTCTTATTTTCTGCCTATGGTAGTCAATGTGCTCCAAGTGTGCCTTCTCCCAGGGGTGCTAGTAGCATGGTGGCCGAGGTCTTGAAACTAGCAAACACACTAAGAACAACTACATCACTGTGCTTGAGTTGCGACTGCCACAAATTATGTCCTTGGGTGTTTAGAAAACAATTCTAATAAAGCAGGTTCACTTTGTGAAGCGTTTTATGAAGGCTAACCTGTTTGGTTCTTGCAATAGCTTTGAGGTGGGCACTTTCATAACCACCATTTTTTATATTTTTCCCCTTTTACAAATGAGAAAGTAGAAATGCAGAGAAGCAAGCTGCTTAGACCACCTAGTTGGTGTTGGAGTGAAGAACTTAAGCTGAGCCCTCAGCTCTGAGTGGCTCATGGCCACCCACTATTCTACACAGCTACTGGAGGAGGGAAGGAACGCCCGGAGACCTAGCTTAGATTCATATACCCTAGTTACTTTGACTGTGGGTGTGCAAGCTGTCCTGAATTTTACCAGATCCCTGCAGATGGCTTAACTTCAGAAGCTAGTCCTCTCCCTTTATGATTCCTGAAATGTCTGAGATGGGAGACCACTCAAAGCTAAGATGTCATCGATGCAGAGAAATGCCTTTTGGGGCTGAATTTGGAGGGAGGTTCATGGGTCCATTGGGTCAGATGATGCCCATGGCTGATGTGGGCACACACAAGTGGCTCTGAGCCTTGGAGGCTCCCACAGAAGGCTGTCAAAGGAGTTGAGGAAGTTCACTCTGGGAGGAAAGCATCCCTTGCTCAAACACAGCTTCCTCACTCTGTTGCCTAGGGCCATAGAATACAGAGGCAGATGTTCTCTGGAATGCCTATGGGGAAAGGTTTCCTGAGTGTGTTAACATGAGTGATTTCCACATGGACCAAATTGCTTCGCAGCCAGCTCGCGCGCCCCTGAGAACCTAACATGGGAAATCCAGAAGATTCCACGGGGCTCTCTTTGAAGGAGGTGGAAAAGGGAGCGTCTCCTGCCACCTTGCCTTAATTAAGGGTGGCTAAGGAGGACTTTCTTCAGGAAAATGCCAGGAGTGTCTCAGGGATTTTTGAAGTCAGCAGCTCATTTGCAGCATTAGGAAGAAGGATTTCATTCTATTGAGTAAATAGGCAGGCAGATGAAGAGCAGGGGTGACTTTTAATTTCACATTAAGGAGATTATGGAAAGCAATATGGTAATGATCCCTGAGAGGCAGCAGTGAACTCGTTCTGAATGTCAGGGACTTCTGATTATATTTAAATCTTATTATTTGTCTCTATTCCTCCACTGGTGGCTTGTGTGGCCTCGATCTCCAACTACTGCTCTTGATGGAATGTTTTCATTTGCCTTGCAAGGTTTCTCTGGTGTGGGACTGATAGCCTTCGTCCTTGATCCTTTAACAAATACCTTTAGAGCTGGAGAGATGGTTCAGCCATCAGGAGTACTGGCTGTTTTTCCTGAAGACCAAGTTCTACTCCCATCACCCACATGTTAGCTCACAACTTTCTGTAACTCCAGATCCAGGGGGTTGGAAGCTCTCTCCTTGTCCTCTACAGTCATGAAAGTGATGCACAGGTATCCATGCAGCCAAAACACTCATACATGTTAGATAAAGTTAAAATAAAGAAATTCTTAAAAAATAAAAAATTAATTAAAATATAATGTTTCCCCTTCTGGTTCCTCCCTACAGTCCTCCCATGTGTCTCCTTATTCTCTCTCAAATTGATGGCTTCTCTTTTTCTGATTATTATTGTTCTGTACTGTGATTGAATGAGAATGGTCTCCATCGGCTTATTTGAATGTTTAGTTCCAAGTTTTTGGACTCTGGAGGATTAGGTACAACCTTGTTGGAGGAGGTGTGCCACTGGGCTTGAGCTTTGAGGTTTCAAAAGCCTATGCAAGTCCTAGTCTGTCTGTCTCTGTCTTTGTCTCTATCTGTCTCTGTTTCTATTTCACTCTCTCTCTCTGTCTCCCTCTGTCTTTGTGTCTCTGTGCCTGTCTCTCTGTCTCTCTGTGTCTGTCTCTCTCTCTCTTTCTCTCCTGTTGTCCTCAGATCAGGATGTAAAGCTCTCAATACTGTTTCAGTACCATGCTTATCTGCTTTTGGCCTTGATGATCATGGACTAACTCTCTGAAATCATAAACAAGAAAATTAAATGCTTTCGTTATAAGAATTGCTTTGGTCATGGTGTTTCATCAGAACAACTGTAACCTAACTAAGACACATGCATAAACACATCAGTATAAAGATACAATGTACTGTGTCTGTTCAGTGTTGCCTGTGTGCATAGGATTTTAGGCTGACCACTTGGCATTGAAGAACTAATTAGGGGACTCATCCCCCTCTCTCAGCACTAATTAATTGCCTGTAGTTCCTTTTGTAGGATAGGGATAGGTATAGGATGCAATGAAATTTCTCCCTTCTGTATCTATTGGTGTTGCCACTGTTCAGGCCTTGTTTAGGCTGCCATATTGTTGAAGGATTGTGAGTATAGCTTCCCTGTCATTTCTTGGAGACACAGTCTCACAGCATACTTCCTGGTCCTCTGGTCCCCTGGCTCTTATAATGTTTCCAGCTTCTCTTAAGGGAGGTTCCCTGAGATTTTTCTGCAGGGGTTGATATGAAGGAGAAAATGGCAGGGAAGAGGGCATTTAATTGGGGAAGAGGGAGGGAAGTCAATCTTAAAGTAAGAATGTTTGAAAAAATCATAATGGATGATATTATTTTATGATTATCATGAAACTTTTTTGGCCTTTTTGCAGAGATGGTAGGACATAGCTCCATGTCTCAGTCCTATGTCCTGGCTTTTTCACCTGTTTAACTTTGAAGACAGCAACCAATTTCAGTATTGTTTTATCATGTGAGGTTTCTGCTTCTTAGCTGAGGGGTCCACACAGTGCCTGGAACTCTCTGCCTTCCTGTTTTACTCCATGCTCTTTGTTCCTTTTCTTAGGTTCCTTAGATTTATGTGAGAATACCACATCAATGAATGGGAAGGAAAGCCCTGATTTCCTTGATCACCTTTCTGATACTGCAAAGTCCATCCCCTAGCCCCACCCCCATATCCATCTCCTGCCCCCACCCCCAAGGTTCTTCCCACCTACCACTTGTTTTCTCTAGTGTCCCAGAAAAGAGCAAGGGCAGGGATGCCATACATTTTTCTTTCCTTAGGCTTGCTTGGGAAGGGTACTGCTCTAGTTGTCCTCTTCCAAGTTTACTTGAAGAAGAATAATGTAGCAAAAGCATGTAAACCTGGGCTCTGTGGCACTTTTTCATCATGATCTACTTTCTCCTGCCCTAAGTGGAGAGTGAGAATGAATGGGTCTGTCCTGAAGATTCCTGAGACTGCTCAACTGTGGCCTCTCCCAGGGGACACCCAAAGTCCATCTGTTGTGTCCAGATTGCAAAAATCCCAAAGAGAACACCAGGTACTACAACTCTGATGCAAGCACATGAGAGTCTTTATTCAAGCTTGAGCTTGGGTCACCAATTTTCCTGATGCAACAGGAAGGAGAATGACCCTCAGGTCTAGGGGCTTAGGGTTTATATAGGAAAAAAATTGCAAGCTGGGGCTTTCAAGCCTTTGCGTTACATGATTGGGTAAGTGGGTAAAGGAATGTTAACCTTCAAACTGATATGGTTTGTTCAGACCACAGGGAGAGGCCACACATCTGAAAAGGGCATCTTGTCCTGGAAATGATTCATGTTTTCTTAACTTATTATTGTAACCATTTTTTTCTGTTGTTGCAAGCTGGCTACAGCTGTTATGTTTATTTCCTACTGCTGGGAATGTTTGTTGGTCCCTTTCCCAGAGCCTGAGGGTGGGGCCACATCACTTTGAGGACAGCAGCTTTCTCCAAGGACAGCAGCTTAAAATGGAGTTTAGAGGACAAGATGGAATCTGTCCTGCTGCCTTTTGTCTCTTCACATCCACCAAAACAACTCATTCTAAAGAAAGTACTATGAGGAATAGTCATTGCAGGGTAAGAACTGAGGAGGAAATGACACCAGTAGGTACTGGAAGCAGGAAGCAACTGTGGCCCGCTCGGTTTGAGAGGGAAATGGAGAGAGGGTGGTGGTGCTAGAGCCCACAAGTGTGTGTGACTCATTACAGAACCCTGAGTAGGAGGAAGCAGTTTCTCCCATAGCTGCTACCTAACACACAGGTTGGGTGAGAAATGCTCAGAGCCTTCCTTTCCCTTGCTTCTTCCCTTCCCTTCCCTTCCCTTCCCTTCCCTTCCCTTCCCTTCCCTT
>NW_022196912.1:83709151-83726972 GCF_008632895.1 Mastomys coucha | reverse complement strand
TTCTCCTCTCTCTCTCTCTCTCTCTCTCTCTCTCTCTCTCTCTTTCTTTTGTTGTTCACATACTCTCTGTCTGCTCTCAGAGAGAGAGGGGGGGAACCCCTGTTTATTTATCTTTTCAGTAATGAAACCATTAGGTACTGAAAAGTATGTGGTGCATGGGTATTGCATAATCAATTTCCAAGAACTTCCAAGATTACATTACAATGTTCCCCAAGCCTTCTACCCACATTCTCCTTCCATGTACGGGGAACAAAGGTCCCACCAACCTGACATCAGTTCTACATGTACAAAAATTATACAAGGTCCTTCTGAGCCTTATGCTGATTTCATAGTGAGGTATTGCTATTGAGAATGAAGTAAAATGGGATCAAATTAAAGATTTATTATTAAAACAGTTGGATTTACTTATGTATTTATTTACATTCCAGCCAGTTTCCCCTTCTGGTCCCACCTCCCACAGTTCCTCATCCCATTCCCCTCCCCCTTGCTTCTGCTAGGGTGTTCCCCCTCTACACCCCCCAGGCCACCCTCTTCCCTAGAGCCTCAAGTCTCTCAAGGATTAGGAACATCTTCTCCCACTGAGGGCAGACCAGGCAGTCCTCTGCTATATATGTGCTGGGAGCCTTGGGCCAGCTCGTGTATGCTGCCTTGTTGGTGTCTCAGTCTCTGGGAGCTCTCTGGGATCCAGGTTAGTTGAAACTGCTGGTCTTTCTATAGGGTCGCCCTCCCCTTCAGTTTCTTCAATCCCCTAATTCAACCATAGGGGTCACAGTCCGATACTTGGGTTTACATCTGCATCTATCTCAGTCAGCTGCTGGTAGAGCCTCTCAAAGTACAGCCAGGCTAGGCTCCTGCCTTCAGTCTCTTCTCCACTTTTGTCCCTGTAGGTCTTTTAGACAGGGACAGTTCTGGGTCAGAAATTTTGACTGTGGGTTAGTAACCCTGTCCCTCCACTTGAGGCCCTGTCTGTCTACTGGAGGTGGGCTCTTTGAATTTCCTTACACGATTATTGGGCACTTTGGCTAAGGTCACCCTCATTGAGTCCTAAGAGTCACCTCCCAGGACTCTGTACTTTCTAGAGGATCCCCCCACTTCCCACCCCCCAAATGCTGCGTATTTCCATTCACTCTCTTGACCCTCTAGGCTTCCCCCTCCCCCCACCTGATCTTGTTTCCCTTTTCCCATCCATTACTCCTCTTCCACCCAGATCACTCCCTCCCTCTGCCTCCTGTGATTATTTTCTTTCCCCTTCTAAGTGGGATTGGAGCCTCCTCACTTGTGCCTTTCTGCTTGCTACATTTCTTAAGGTCTGTGGGTTGTATCTTAGGTATTCTGTACTTTTGGGCTAATATCCATTTATCAATGAATATATATCATGTATGTCCTTTTGGATCTGCGTTACCTCACTCAGGATGATATTATCTATTCCATCCATTTGGCTGTAAATAGTATTTCATTGTGTAAATGAGCCACATTTTCTGTATCCATTCCTCTGTTAAGGGACATCTAGGTTGTTCCCAGCTTCTGGTTATTATAAATAAGGCTGCTATGAACATAGTGGAGCATGTGGTATGGTGCAGCATCGTTTGGGTTTATGCCCAAGAGTGGTTTAGCGGGGTCATCAGGTAAAACTATTTCCAATTTTCTGAGGAACCTCCAGATTGATTTCCAGAGTGAATTTACCAGCTTGTAATCCCACCAGCCATGGAGGAGTGTTCCTTTTTCTCCACATCTTCGCCAGCATCTGCTGTCACTTGAGTTTTTGATCTTAGCCATTGTGATTGGTGTGAGGTGGAATCTCAGGGTTGTTTGGATTGGCATTTCTCTGATGACTAAGGACTTTGAAAATTTCTTTAACTGCTGACCATTTGAGATTCTTCTGTTGTGACTTGTCCTATTGACTGTGCTTTTTTGCCTTACAGAAGCTTTTCAGTTTCATGAGGTTCCATTTATCAATTCTTGATCTTAGAGCATGAGCCACTGGTGTTATGTTCAGGAAACTTTGCCCTGTGCCAATGAGTTTGAGGCTCTTTCGCACTTTCTCTTCTGTTAGATTCAGTGTGTCTGGTTTTAGGTTGAGGTCCCTGATCTACTTGGGCTTGAGCTTTGTGCAAGGGGGTAAATATGGATCTATTTTTATTCTCCTACATACAGACTGCCGCTTAGACCAGCACCAGCTATTATTGAAGATGCTTCCTTTTTTTCCACTGTATGTTGTTTGCTTCTTTGCCAAAGATCAAGTATCCATGGGCGTGTGGGTTTATTTCTGGGTCTTCGCTTCTATTCCACTGATCGACCTGTCTGTCTCTGTAGCAATGCTATACAGTCTTTATCACTATTGCTTTGTAGTACAGCTTGAGGTCAGGAATGGTGATTCTTCTGAAGGTCTTTTATTGTTGAGACTTGTTTTGGCTATCCTAGAGTTTTTTTTTTCCCCGTATGCCTTGAGAATTGCTCTTTCTTTTCTTTTTAGAGCCTCTTTAGGCCAAATCTGGCAAGAAGGTAACAGACAGTTAACACAGGAAACAACCTGCAGGGGATGGTCTGTCTGGAAAGACTTCACCGGCAAAGAAGTCCAATACACAGTACCAACATGGAGGTCACCCATGGGTGTGGTCTCTGTAAAGAGCCTATATGTTGCCAGACTTCCAGTTCATACACACACTGGCTGTTGTATGTTTATGAACCTTCTGCCAGTCTTGGTTGCTTGTTTAGGGAAGTTGGAGAGCCTGTCACCTCTCTCGGCCATCTCCCACGAGCTCTACATTTTAGCTCCTGTTTATTTCTCTCTTCCACGCTGCCTCCACATCTTGTCTGGCTAATTTTGGCCAGACATTTTCTGCTCACTAGTTCAGATCTGATCTGCCAGTCTTCAGACAGTTCAATTTCATCTCAACTAATTTGGCCCTGATTTCTCCTTGCTTCCTTATCCCCTCCTTGGTCATTAGGAGCCATCTTCTTTGATAAGGTAATTGAGATGCTGGGCATAATTTATCAGCTAACATGGCTGTATTAATGAAGATACAGTGGTAGGGCTATGATTCTAGTTTCTACCAAATCCAAACTCATCCACTGCATTGACTCTGAATGGCAGTAAGCTATCATTCATTAAACTCACCAAGCTTATATTATTCTCTGTAGAGACAGCTGGAAAATTATCCTTGGGTGCCACAACACTAATTTTAATTTTAAAGAAATGAGCCATGAACTGCTGAAAATAATAATTCTCAATGATGACACCTGAGAGACTGTTGTGGGTATCAACCAATATATTAATTTTATCTCTGGCTTTCAAGCCGCAGAAATACTCTTGCTAATTATACAAAAAATGTGTTCAAGCATGGTCTATTCAGTTATAAATACAATTTTTTTTTTGAAAAAGAAATGCCTCTCTACACTTCTTAGCAGATTGCTGGTGGCCTCTTAGTAGTTCTTTCTACTTCAGGGGTTAGCCAGCTATTTGTCTGTCTTCCTGGTATGTGTACCACAGTGGAAATTATAATATTCTTGTCTGAGAAGCATATTTAAAAATATATCCTTACGTGGAAAACTTTCTTTCTGTTATTGATGATTTGGTTCCTGGTGTTGAGACTTAAAAATATCCATTTTCTGATCACTCAAAATATTCACCAACACTTTATGATAGAGTAGTCACTATGGTTTAGTGTCTAGAATAGTTTGAAATATGAGAGCTAAAAAAAAGTAGATTTCAGCTCATCCTGGCCACCGTAAGCCATTTGCCTTTCTATTTGGGGGAAAAAAAAACAAGCCATCTTTGTTTTCCAGCTCACTTCACATATTAGAGGCCGTTCAGATAACCTCATGATGATAAACCCACTCCCAGGTCCCACAGCTCCTCCTCAGTTGTTCCATAAACGACATGATGAATCATATTGGGGAGTCTGTGCAGAGCGGAAACAGCGGGAGACTGGATCCACATGGTTGCAGTTTTAGTGTGTGCCACAGAGCTGCTTGAGAATTGGGGAGGCTGAAAAGTCTCCAAATAAACTAAGTCTTTAGTACCGAGAGAGAAGAGATTGCTGTTGTGTATTCTCTTAATTATTTACATTTCCTTTGTTTTTTTTTTTTTTAATCTTGGAATCACTCTCTGTGGCCCAGGAGGATCTGGGCAGGTTGGCAAGCAGAGTTCCTTTGAAACTATCACTCTGTCCATCTGTCCCAGTCCTCAGCCTCTGAGGTTGCACCTCGTTCTTTGAGGAGATGGTGCTTCACACAGAAAGTCCGATTTGCTTCAGGAATCATGACTGCAGCATCTATTGAAAATCCCGAGTTAGCGCCTTTGATTGCCCCTTAGCTCTACAAACATTCTCAAAGCATTACTAGTTACCTTCCTATATCAGAAGACCAAAATCTAACCCAGTGCCTAAGAGTCCCCAATTCTAAACACTTGCCCCAATAGTTTCTGTATCACTGAAAAATTTTTTTTAAGGAAATCAGACAGAAAAAAAAATACATTATCCTCAATATATTAACTTAGTTCAAATATCTCCGGATCTGCCTTTCTGGGTGTCTGAAAGGTCAGAAAGGAGGACATGGAGACCCACTATGATTACTGCCTCCTGTAACACTCCTCACAGATGTAAGTGTAGAGGGCAGACTCTCAGAAGTCGATGATTAACAAGTAGGATCTCATTTTGTGACAATGATTCAGCTTAGTGGGGTTCTCTTATTCTAGGAGATCTGTATTAGTTAACCTGCTTCGATCAGCAAGTATGAAAGGATACAACAGAAGTTAGCTTTGGGAATAATGAGGCTATTACTGCCCCTGTATCTGAAAAGCCAGTGAGGGCTCTAGCTCTGTGATTTACAAATTCTGTTTCTAGGATTACCATACAGTCCCAATTACAATACCTTTATATGATGGCTCCCAGCCTCTGCCACTGAATAGTTCCAAGCCTATCAAGCCTTCATTTCCAAAGATTCAGTTTCAATTGATGTTAGGTGAGGTTCAAGAGATGGTAATTGTTCGGAGGTCTTTAGAGGACTCTAGTGTACACTCAGGGCTTGGAACTATGTCTCTGATGGAGACCCCCAGTGTATCAGTTACTTTTTTTTTCTATTGCTGTGGTAATATACCTGAGGAGTGGAAGTCTAGTAGAATCACTGTATCTAGGGTAAACATTAGAATGAAATACCTGTTTTCCATTGTATCTAGGATAAATATCAGAATGAATAGTTGCACCCTAGAAGTACATTGACCTTGAAGAAATCCTTGTAGAAAATGGTGATTGTTTTCTATTATCTATAGAGTTGTTTTTCTGAAGGAGCTTCACAGCCTTTGGATGATTTTGATCCCACGACAGTCCTGGGACACTTGGAATGTCTTGCATTATTGGGTGCTGCAGACAGTGTACAGTAAGGGCTGACACTGCAGGGGTTGATGTTTTCCTTCAGGAAACATATAGATTACATTAGAGGCTTTGGAATGAGGAACTTGTTTTACCAAGAAAGCAACTTTGTGTAACAATAAATAAATGTGCGTGGCTGTTTGAGGTTTAGTTTACTGAGACTGGACCTTCCTGTTGCCTCAGAGCCTGATTACATTCTGGAGTGATCCTCTTTCTTTAGTTGTTCCTTGTAATTCAGAACACTGACATGCCTAAAAGGAAGAAACTAAGGGAGAAGCGTTTATTCGACTTATAGTTTGATGGTATGTAGTCAGTGGGATTGGTGGGATGGATGGCATAACAGCAGAAACAGAATGGCTGGCTGGTTACAATGTTTCCACAGTCAGGAAGCAGAGCACGGACCCCAGGGCCTGCACCTCCTAAAGGTTCCACAACCTCCTCAAACGGTTGTACACCAAACACATGAACTGCTAGGAAGGGCACATCAGATTCAAATCACAACACTAGAAAGAATCCTTTTGGGTCTGAGTCGTGTTGATGACAGGGGTTTATAAATAGGACTTCTGGATTCACCTTGGCCCAAATGATTCCAAATTATTACTACTTTGATTTTCTTTATGTGTATGTGTGTGAGAGAGTATATGCTGGGTGTGGGTGTCAGAAGAGAGCATTGAGTTCCCTGGAGCTGGGGTTGCAGGCAGTTGTGAGTCTCCTGACGTGGGTACTATGAACTGAACTTGGGTCCTCTGGAAGTTCAGCACATACTATTAGTTTCTGAGCCATCTCCCTAGGCCTCAGTTTTTATGAGTCATTCCATGCAACACACTGGTTTCTATCCATCTATTCACCCATTTATTGACTTACCACATACCCCCTCCTCTTCATTTACTCCCCATCAATCATCCATCCATTCATTCATTAAACATTTATCCAGTATCTGGCTAATTTCCCTTTCCCTAGATTTCATGCAAGGAATCCACATTTTAAAAGGTAGACTTGGGTTTTCACTCTTGTTAGGCCAGGTCCATTCTTGCTTTGTAGTACTTCTTTGGTCAACGTAAAAAAAAAAAAAAAAAGAGACAACCACTCTGAACCTTTTGTTTTGCACTGTATCCCAGGACCGAGTATACTTAGTTTTTTTTTTTTTTTTCAGAGATAATTTTAGCTTCCTCTGATCTACAGCCAGGTTGGAGGAATGCTCACCAGCATGGGCTCTCCAGCCAGACTGTCTGTGTTTATTCTGGTACATCTTACAAGATTCATAATTTTATTTCTTAAAACGATGATTTCCTCAGTTCTATTAGGCTGCTGTAGCAGCACTTCATAGACTGGGTGGGTTGGAAGCTAGAGAAATGTGTCGTTCACACTTCTAGAGGGTAGAAAATCTAAGATCAACATTCAGAAGGTTGGGTTTCTGCTCTCTTTCCTTGCCGTGGTTTCCTGTAGCCGGGGTAAGGGAGTTCTGTGAGGACTCTTTCACAGGGTCACTAATCCAAACCGTGAGGATTCTACTCAACAGCCTTCCCAAGTCCCTGTCTCCAAACAGCCACGATATATTAGTAATAGCACACAGGACATAGATGTAAAGTTCTTGTGGTCATTAATAATCCATGTAATCCAACTATTAGTAGCCATTGCAATTGTTGGAATAATCATCGGGTGTTTCTGTAAAGGACCACAGAGTCTCTATGACATTGGCTCAACTGTGCCATGACAGTGTGGAGGCAACCCGTCATAAAAATGAGTGTGGCTATACCACAGGGAAAATTTTATGGAAGCAGGTAGTAGGCTGGATAAGAGCCATGCTCATAGTTTGTCAGCTTCTGGCTTAAAGCAACAGGACCTACAAGGATGAATTAATAGAACTGTGGAGGGAGGTATTCCTTGAAAATGGTGGCTTCCTGAAAACTGTAAAGGTACTTCTATTATTTTCAGAGTTAATGAAATTCTGGGAAGAGAAGGGATGTGCTTGAGTTCTAGTCTTGGCAGGATGTTAGGTCATAAAACTCAGTTCTTATCACTACCCAAAGTCACTTGCTGCTTATTCATTCTATGCTTGCCTCGGGGACTAGGAAGGACCACAGAGCTGCGTTCCCACTATGAAGGACCTTTCTCTCTTGATAGGCATTTTATACCAGACATAGGTTCTAGTGCCCATGGTGTAACTAGGATTCCTGGAAAAGTAGTTGAAGTGTCCAAGTTTTCTTGTGGGAAATAATTTTATAAGGATAAGTATCTTTTCTTTGAAGCACTTGTTTAACTATGTTGAAGCCACTCGGGGGCCATGCCTGGAAAGGAGCTCTTTAAGGACCTTCCGGCATGTAGTTATGGTTTCATTTTTCAGTGCACTGGAGGAAGATTGTGAAAGTTTACTCTGCATTTAGAGGGGAAAAATGTGACACCTTGCTGTCCCGTTTATCAGGAGCTTGGCACTTTGTGGGCAGCAAGGAGACTTGTAAAGAAGACAAATAAAACCTCTGGGAACAATAGTGACTCACTCCCCGAGAAGTTCTTGCCCAGTGTTTTCTCTCATTTCCAGAAGTGTAAAATCAGGACTGTTCTCTGCAAAACAAGGAAATCCAAACTGAACTATTAAAGAGAGAAAGAGGAAAAGTGGCTGGAGGAGAGAGAGAAAAAAGCAGATGGAGAAAGAGATGCCGAGTGATAAGAACTGATGACAGAGAGACTAGGTGAAGGAGAAAGAAGCCGTAACAGAATTCTTCATTGCCTGGTTGGTCCCTCTTCCTCTGTGGGTGAGTGAGGGAGGAAGAGGGAGATGCAAAGGTTTAGAGAAAATTTACTCTGGCAGTAAAGATAATGAAAGAAGATGCTGTTCGTCTTTGGGAGTTGGAATAAGACAGAACATCAATCACTGTATTATTCTGAACTAATTTTTATCATTTAAAGTCCCATCCTACCAGGCAATGAGTTGTTTTGATATCTGGTATCTCAGAGGGAGGTGCAAAGACTGATAAAGGCCACAGGACCACATCTCCAATGTGCTAGGCACTCATCCATCCTGCTTTAAAAGCTAACTCATTGGTAGAATCATGTTCCCTTGCTCCTGAGTCCTTAAAGTTCGTGAAGCAGTATTTACTTGCTATTCTTAGAAAATCCTTCTCTGTGGTTGGTAGGTAGCATTTCTTAATGTTTCTTAGGGTTAAAATTCAAAATCTCTATGCATATGGACTGCTTATAAAGAATGGACTCTAAGTGAAAATCTTAAAAAATGTGTGGTCTATTTTGTTTGGCTCAAATTTTCTTTCTTTACCTGTGCCTATACATATAGAAGAAAAATCTTGTTCTGCTTTGCTTAGCCAACAGAAAGTTATTATTTTTCCCCCTCCCAAATCTTTGAGTCAGCATTTTGACTTAGATGTATAGAAAGAGCAGGTGATTCTGAGATGGGAAGACGAGTTTGTGGCATTGCAAGGAAAAGAAACTGAGGTGAGAAAAGCATTGTGTTCTAAGGCACATTTTGGGAATTTTCAGGACCTTTGACAGAAAAAAATTTAGTATAACAGTTTTAAAGGGTAGAGATTTTTCTTTACTCATAAAGTGCGTAACTCATGATAGTGGCAAAGGTTTTCAGGACATAGGACTTGAAAGACATTCATCTAAGTCTAAAAGAAGGTAGCCTCCAGCCGATAAAGGATTTCAATAAATATTGACTGCAGTATTTCCTGGGGCTACAGACTTGATTTCTGCTACAGCCATGTTGCACATTTGATTCTAAATAGGGGTTGAAGTGTGCCTTTCAGAGTGAAATGAATTATTCAAGAGGCATGGAACAACTCACTTAACTTGCTACAGTCCAGGTTGTCTGTGCCTTGGGGTGTGTCATGGTTATTTCCATGAGGTGGCAAGAGTTTAAAGAGCATAAGCATTGCCATGGCAATGCAATGGACATGCACCAAACTCAGATGCTTGTTTGGGGCTACAGTGACTGCTTATGGTTGAAACTGGCTGCCACACTCTGAGTATCAGCCACTGTCAAAGAGGAGCAATGAAGGCTGAGACCAGCATTGTTGTAGTTGGAGAAGTGGCATAAAAGCTCTTAGAAATAAGAAAATTAAAGTAGGCTTGAATCTTCTTTTCTATGGTGCCTCAGAATATTTCAAATTTCCGCTGTGAGCTCTGTCGCCTCATTAAGCTGCCGCAGAATATCCATTCAGGATATTCACTCCATCAACGATGAAATGAAGATCAGATCCTCTTCCTTCTGCTTTCTGCTATCACTGTGGACTGTTGAAGAGATGTCTATCTCCTCCTGGAAATGAAATGAACACTGCCTGCTTAATAATTAACCTCTTAGATGTCATGGGATATACATGAGAATTAACTCATTGATGCCAGGAATCATTTGTCCAAATGGATATCTCAAACGAAGCAGTAACTATTCACAAGTTCTGAATCAACAAGAAATTACAAACATGAGCCTGGTTGTGAGAAAAAAAGATGTTGGCAAACCAGATCAAATTCTTTTGAGCTTTGGAATGATCTACATAGCAAGCATCTGTGCCTTGCCTTCTGAAGGATATTTGTGCTAAGTGACATTCATGACGATGGATAAAGATCCTTATCACGTACTCATACCATTATTTGGAGACATATTTCATTGCTTTGCATATTTTAATTTCTTAAGAAAATTATTCAAGCAGAAGATACTATTTTATGCTTGATTAAAAATTGTAGATGTTTATTTATAATGGGATGAGTTTCTATCTTTAACTCTTTTGCGTTCTAACATCATTTCAAACTTGTGCTTATAAATAAAATACTTGTGTGTGGATTCTGATGGGTTTTGTATACCTTTAGTCAATTTAAAAATAATGCCAGGGCCCTCTGCTGTTATTACCTATATACTCTTACACTATTGTCCAAAAAATGGTCTTTTTAAGGTTCTGGGAAATTCCTTTGAGGTGCCATGTTTAGTATTGCCCATCAGCAATGATAAGCTCACTTCAGATATAATTCTAGGTGTCTTTGGCCACCAGCTTACCCACCACCACCCTGTTTCTGAGATGTTTCTAATTTCTAATGGTATGAGTGATATCTACACTTAAGAACAAGTTTCTTTTTCTCAGACACTTATTTTAGTCCAGCCACTAAATAGTCTCAGGCTTCTTGAACTTGGTCTTTTGATCCCTTTGAACCAGCAGGTGTAATGATCACAAATATATATAGATATAGTAGAAAGAGATAGAAATGTCACTGAGTCTGAATGTGGCTCCCAGGTTCCTACCTCTTGTTTGGCATAAAAGGACTTGAGTACTCTGGAAAAGAATCTGAACGATGTCATATCTGATGTCCTGATCCTCAAGGTGATGTTTGAAGTAAAGATGAATAGAGATTCATGTGACTTTGATTTTTTGGTTATTCTCTTCAAGTAGTAAAACGGCATAGCAAGAAATATAAACCTGCCTAGAATATGGCATTGGACAAGAGATTAGTCACTGTTAAAATTAGTCAAATATGTCATTTTCCTTCCTCCATCTCAGGAGATACCTTCAGCCCACACTCTGTTCTCATCTGATAGTACTCACTTGCTATCTGGACTAAGTTTTTCTGCTTCAAATTGAAGAACTCTTGTTAAAATTCTAATGATTTCTGCACTTATAAGTTGCTCTTAGTCCTGTAAGGGCCAGTAAGTCCATGAGTGAGTTTTCTTCACCTCTCTGTAAAGTGAGGGAGGGAAGCACAGGAAATAACCTTACAGAAAAATGAGTAACAGTGTGTGCATTGCTTAAAGGTAGAAGAACATTTTTACTTTTGAAGAACCAAAATCTTTCTTCTCTGAGGTCATTCCTGGCACTCTCCTGCTAATTAGAACAAACGTGGACTTTCTCATTAGCATCATTGAGATGAAGCAGCAGGGTAAGGCGAAAAGATCTTTACCAATAACACATCTGATAGAAGGCTAATATCTAAAATATGTGAAGAACAAAAAATAAACAACCAAACCAAACCAAAATACCCTGGACATCAAAATAAAAAAAAAAAACCATTAAAAAACAGAGTACAGAACTAAAGAGTTCTCAAGGGGTGAAATACAGATGATTGAGAGACACTTAAACATTCAATGTCTTACTCATTAGGGAAATACAAATCAAAACTAGCTTGAGACTTCAACTTAGCAACAGTCAATGGCCAAGCAAATTAAACAAATGACAGCTAACACTGGCAAGGATGTGAGGCAAGGGGAGTGCTCATCCATTATTGGCTGGAATGCAAACTTGTATACCAACTATAGAAGTAAGTATGGAGGTTTTCAGGAAGTTGGGAATAAATATACCTCAAGATTCTGCTATTTCACTATTGGCTATATCCCAAAAGATATGGAGACAGTTGTTCGTCCATTTTCATTGATACTCTATTCATAATAGCCAGAAATTGGAAACAGCTTAGATGTTCATCTGTAGATGAATGGATAATGAAAATGTGGTATATTTACACAGTAGAATGCTATTTAGCTGTTAAAATTATGAAATTTGCTATAAATAGATGCAACTAGAAAAAAAAATTACCCCGAATGAGGTAACTCAGACTCTAAGATAAATATAGTATATATTCTGTACATGTGAATGCTAGCTTTTAAGCTTTCCATTGGCATACTATTATCTGTATAACCACAGAGGTTAGGTATGGAGTAATGGACTAGGCGGTGTCATGTGGCAAAGGCCCCAAGAACCATCCATTCAACAAACCAGAGTCTGAGTTTGAGAGTCTTTATTAAGCCTGCCAGCAACAGCCTGGAGAAAGGTCTCACAGAGTAGCTCTTACTGCTTTGTTCAGGGAGCTTTTAAATGTAAAAAAAACATGTCCTGGTTGCCAGTCACAGGGGGGCTCAGAACAAGTAAGCAGTTTAAGCAAAAAGTAGCAGTTACTTGGGGGCATCTTGATCTTAAACTTTCAGGACTGGATTGGGTAATTTTCTTTTCCTTCTTTCCTCTCTCTCTCTCTCTCTTTCTTTATTTCTTCCTACCTTCTTTCTTTCTTTCTTTCTTTCTTTCTTTCTTTCTTTCTTTCTTCCTTCCTTTCTTTCTTTCTTTGTGTGTGTGTGTGTGTGTGTGTGTGTGTGTGTGTGTGTGTGTATGTGTGTGTGTGTTTTTAAGATAGGGTTTCTCTGTATAGCCCTGGCTGTTCTGGAACTCACTCTGTAGTCCAGGCTGGCCTTGAACTCAGAAATCCACCTGCCTCTGCTTCCCAAGTGCTGGGATTAAAGGCATGTGCCACCACCACTGCCCGGCTTAGGATTGGGTAATTTTCTAAGGGACTTTCTATTCCCTATGGGGGGAGTAAGTAGAAAGTCAGTTCTGAATCAGACCTTAATGTCTGCAGTAGAGACAAAGTGGAGGATCCTTGGGCCAGTCTCAGGAGGAAGAGGAAGTTCTCCCATGGAAGAAGAACTAAAATATATAGTTATGAAGAGACAAGTGGGAGACTGGAAGAAGGGGATTAAATGGAGAGACAGAAGGAAGAAGGGGGTAAGGGAGAGAATACAGAGAGACACAACTAATCCCAAGTGCCATTTGAGAGGTCATATGGAAACCTGCAACAGTAGGAGCTTTGTAAAATATATACATATATGAAAGGTATCTAAGTGGAGTTACCAAATAACCAGGGAGAAAAATCCTCACTGTCATCACCAATTGTAACCTCTTGTACTAGAAATGGGTTACATCTTGTGGGGCTGTGTCTCTCTGTTGTGGCCTGGCTCTCTGGTACTGAGACCTGAGTCTCTCTGCTGCTGTCTGGAGCTCTCTGCTGCTGAAGGCTGAGTCTCTCTCCTGATGAGGGCCTGGGGCTGCACTGTGCATTAGTTAAAAAGGAGGCAATGCATAAGTGAGATATTTTATTATAGGAAAGAGAAAATAGGCCAGTCATGTAGAGAGAAAGAAAAGAGAGGAAGGAGAGAGAAGAAGAGAGAGAGAGAAAGGAAAGAAAGGAAGCAAGAAGGCAAGAGAGAGAACAAAGAGCAAAAGAGAGAGGAAGAAGACAAGAGAACAAAGAGTGGGAGAGAGAGGAAGAAAGCAAGAGAAAACAAAGAGCAAGAGAGAAGAGGAAGAGGGCAAGAGAGAGAACAAAGAGCAAAAGAGAGAGGGAGAAGGCAAGAGAACAAAGAGTGGGAGAGAGAGGAAGAAAGCAAGAGAAAACAAAGATCAAGAGAGAAGAGGGGAGGAGACAGACAAAGAGCGAGAGAGAGGGGAGGGGGGCGAACTGCCCCTTATATTGTGTGAAGCATGGCTATCTGTGGGGCGAGGCATGCCTGGCCGTAGTCACAGGACTGGGGGTAGGGTCCAGCTAGAATGCTGGGAGCTTGGGGCATTGTCTACCTGACAGAGCACACATCTCCTGCAGGGGCATCTGTGAGAGGTTGTGACTGAAACAGGGGCCAAAGACTCAGGAGTTCTGGTCAAACACCTACCGTCCCTTGTGAACAGAAATTGCCCACTGGGTGCTTCGGGGTTCTAGGCCTATTACTCGACTGGGCCTAGGTTGGCTGAACAGACCACTGATTGAGTTGTTGGTCAAAGGGGCCACATGAAAACATGACACTTCTGACTATTGCCAAGGTTGCTCTCTGCAAACTGATGGTAAGACCCTATTGTTGAAGACTGTACTTACATATCTCATTGAGAACCTCCTGTCTTCATTCCCTTAACACTGTAGTAACAGACATATGGCACAACCCATGTCTTTTACATGGGTTTTGAAGACCTGAACACAGTCAAGCATGTTACACAGCAAAGTATCTTGTCAGCCTGTGGTTTGACAGTTTGGGTAAAAACAGCCCACATAGGCTCATATATTTGAATGCTTATTTAGCAGGGAGTGGCACTATTTAAGAAGGACTAGGAGGTGTGGCCTTGTTGGAGTAGGTATGTCCTTGTTAGAGGAAGTGTGCCACTGGGAGTGGGCTTTGAGGTTTCAAAAGCTCATGCCTGCCTGGCCCAGTCTCCCCCAATCTGTCAGCTCCAGGACCAGACCTACCTGCCATCATGCTTCTTGACATGATATTGGACTCATCCTCTGAAACTGTAAGCAAGCCTCCAGTTAAATGATTTCCTTTACAAGAGTTGCCTTTGCCTTTTCATAGCAGTAGAGCAGTGACTAGGGCACTGCCCATAAAATATTTTCAAAACAACCCCATGTCAATGTTTTTTTTCTTTTTCACCCTGGAAGTTCTGGCTATTGAATTAGGGCCTCACATACAAGTGATTACTCTACCACTGAGTCTCTTGGAATTGGAGTTATCAATAGTCGTGACCCACCATGTGGATGCTAAGAATAAAACTCTGGTTCTCTTCAAGGGCGACAAGTATTCTTCGTGGCTAAACCATCTTTCCAGGCCCCCAAGTCATGCTTTAAACTCAAGTTTATTTTTAGATTTCAATGGTCATCATAGTTGAAGAACATTTATCAGAAAACACATAGGAGGAGAACATCAGATTTCATTCAATTATGGAAGTCACATTATAACCTAAGACTCATCTTTTCCAGTAGTTTTTAAGATATGTCCCATGGATTACCTTCTTCTGAGATCCCAATCAGATATTCTTACAAAACTAATTTGGAGAGAATGCATTTTAAAACTTTTAACAAAGACATTGAAAACTCCCTTAAACTCTACATTTGCGAGGTTTAAAAATAATACTCAGCTAGGCATGTTTCCATCGAGATCTTCACAGTGTTTTCTTCAACACAATCATATGATGACGGAAACATTTCTAAACATTTTCACAGCGCTCATTCCATAGCACCGGTTTCTTTTGAAAAGACATTGCTTCCTTGTTTATTGTCAGGCCGTCTGATTTACTTTGAAGAGATGGATCAAGTGTGGAGCTAAGGGAGCTGCTTTGATGTGTCATTGGCAGACTTCTGCTGCCTTCTCGCTGTCCCCCCTCCTTCACTTCCATTTGCATTTATTAACACATTGGCTTTTTTTTTAATTAATTTTTTTATTTTTTGCAGAAATATCTTAAAGCCACTGCAGCATGTGGTTTGGGTTAACTTGATTAAAACTAGATGATGTGACCTATGAGACCACACAGACTATGACATTGGGCAAAGTGCTGAAGATTAAATGATTGCGGGCAGGACTGTCATTTCCCAGCTACCCCTGAAGTATGAAAGCAGGTCATTGACATCCTGCCTGTCAATCAGATATATGCTCAGAGTTAGAGTGCTGGAGCTGGTCCATGTGTTACATATCAGTAAAACTGTGAGTTTTCTCTTTTTTCATATATTGAAATATAAAGAAAGTCAGTCAGTGGGTGAAAGTGCTGTGGCCAAATTTGATAATCTGAGTTTGATGTCCTTAGAAGCCACTTGGTGGATGGAGAGAACTAACTCCAGCAAGTTGTTCTCTGACCTCTACAAAGACATCATGCAATGTTCACCCCCATAAATATGTGAATATAGGGCTGGTGAAATGGCTCAGTGGGTAAGAGCACTGACTGTTCTTCCAAAGGTCCTGATTTCGGATCCCAGCAACCACATGATGGCTCACAACCATTCATAATGAGATCTGATGCCCTCTTCTGGTGCCTCTGAAGACAGCTACAGTGAATTACGTGGAGCGAGTGGGGGGAAAGGAGGAGCGGAAAGAGCGGGGTTAGAGTTAGTGGGCTGGAGCAAGTGGGAGGCAGAGGTCCTGAGTTCAATTCCCAGCAGCCACACACATGATGGTTCACAGCCATCTGTACAACTACAGTGTACTCATACACATAAAATAAATAAAAAAATAAATCTTTAAAAATATGTTAATATAAAAATAAAAATATTTTAAGATATAAATGTTTTGATTTTTTTTTAACAATTGAAAGAGTATATGATTGAAAGGGTAGTGGAAGACTACTGTATTATGGAAGACCACTACATCAGAAACTGGTATTTTCTTTCTTTTTAAAATATAAATTTATTTTTAAAATTAATTCTAATTTATGTATATAAGTTTTATGTATGAATGCATATTATATGCATGTACACACATGGTACCTGAGGAAGTCAAAAGTGGGTGTCCGGTCCCCTGGAACTGGAGTTATAAATGGTTGTGAGATGTCATGTGGATGCTGAGAATTGAAGCCAGGTCCTTTTGCAGAGCAGCTATTATTTTTAACTACTAGGCCATCTCTCTAGCTCAGAAACTGGTATTTTCAGTTGAATGTATGAAAACTCTCATGAGTCACCAAGGATTAGGTTATCTTACTCTTTCATCATTTTTAAGGACCCATGAGCAAATTAATCAACCAAATGAAAAAAACAGTAATGGTTTTGAGGACAAAGATAATTACATCACAGTAGTGAATCAAAGCAAACTTAATTAAACCTTCTTGGTTGTTCATTGCTTACCTTTAAACACAGATGTGTGTATACAGCTGGTTGAAAAGTGCCCTACAACCTTGTTGTCTAATTGCTGGGAACACTGGGGATGGCTTTCAGTCAAGTGTCTTCCTTTTAGAAAGTCTGTTTCCTAGAAAAGTGCTGCCTAGATTGGATATGTATTGCCTGGGAGAAGGCAATTTTCTTCTCTTAAAAGTCACACACACACACACACACACACACACACACACACGGTCAAGATTATAAACTAGAATGTATGTGTAGAGGTCAAATGTCAACACTGTCTTCCTCAATCAATCTTTACTCCTTCTCTCTCTCTCCTTCCCTCCCTCTCTCCCTTCCTCCCTCTGTTCACATGCATGATGTAGTGTCTTCCTCAATCACTCTCCACCTTACTTTTAGAGGCAGTCTCTGTCTCTCACTGAACTGGAACCCACTGTTTGGTCTGGGCTTGCTGGGCAGCCCTGAGGATCTGCTGGTCTCTATCCACTAGCACTGGGGTTTACACATATGCATTGCCACCCCAGCTTTTTTATGGCTGCTGGAGATCTGAACTCAGGTCTCCATGCTTCCTCAACAGGAACTCTTCTTGTTGAGTCATCTTCCTAGTCTCTCCAGCTTATATTTGAAATGGGGTCTTTTGCTCAACTTAGAGTTTACTGATATGGGTAGACTGGCTAACCAGCCACCCCCAGAGATCCCCTTGTCTCTTGCCTCCTCAGATTGAGCATTACAGTCAAGTGCCATCATGCCCAGAGTTTTTATCAGGGTATCAGGGGTTCTGAACTCAGGCTCTGAACTCAGGCTCTTAAGACTGCATGGTAGACATTTTAACCTCTCTTCCTTTGGTACCAAATTATTAATATAATCCCAGGAAAGAAGGTAGTTGAAGCCAAATTGACAACTGGTTTTGAATTAATGGAATATTTTGGTGGCATCAGATTCTCTAGTGCCCTCGTTCTTGAGAAAACAGAGCTTTTTTGTTTGTTTGTTTGTTTGTTTATTTACTTGCTATCTTAATGATGCGCTGGTACCTTTTAGTTTAAAAATGTCAATGGCATTTAGAGAGCAAAAATCATTTTCTTACTCCCCCCCTCCTATTTCCC
>NW_022196912.1:83693445-83709099 GCF_008632895.1 Mastomys coucha | reverse complement strand
AAAAAAAAAAAAAACCCAAAAAAACTCCTGGGAGAAGAGTAAACTGTTACTGTGTAGAGGAATTGCAAACAGTGTGCATCTACAGTGTTGATGGGAATTGCCACAGCTGAATAATGCTGGCAACACAGTGACAGGACAAGAAGGGGCAGCCAGAGAAGAAGAGCTGACTTTTATGAACATGAAGATGTGTACAATGAGACAGTGGTCCTGGACAGTTCCTTCCTTTTCCTCCCCCTTTGCTCTTCACTACCCCCTACCTCCCCTGTATTATTTCTATGAAACAGGAACATTTCTACAAAATTATATAGGGTGAAAAATGGAGAAACTATAACAAATATGAGAATTACATTAATTTCTTAATTATAGGAATTAAGAACTCAAGAGACTTCTGAGCCTCTATGGAAGAGGTATTCTATAAGAGGGCAGACCAGTGTTGGGCACAGGGGCTAAGGCTTTGGTGGGAATTCATGTATAATAGGACTAGAGGCTTGATGTGGGTGCCCACATGTGAGCAGTCAGTTAGGGTCTCAGAGCCTGAGCAGGCCAGTAAAGTATTTCCCTGAAGAGAGTGTGACTGCCTTTTGAAAAGTCTAATTTTCTCTACTGTTATCCTCAGGAGGGACGGGACACATTTCCCCCTCCTTCCTGCAGAAAGTATCACTGCTAAATCAATGGGAGCTTGACCTGCTGTCCTTTTACTTTCAGACTGTCACAGGAAGGCATGAGAAAGATGAGAAGGGGAGAGCTCAGGGCATCAAGCATCTTCATGGGAGAGAAATAGGAAACCAGTGTTCCAACCTGTTTGGATAAAAACAAACAGAAACCTACCAGTCAGGACTCACAGTAATTTTGTGTTTATGCTTACAAAGCATGAACAAAAATAGAATATCTCCTGCTTCCAGCATCACCCTCGGAATGAGAAATAAGCCACCTTTCCCTCTTTGTTCTCAGCATGACTTTGATATGGCAGAAAAGAAAAGTTTAGGAATAAAACTTTGTATTTAAATTCTATGAAGGGTGCCATTATGGTGATGTAGAAAGGGAAGGCTATCCTAGCCCATGCAGCTGGGTAATGTTGGGAGTCTGGCCCCTAGTAAGATCCCGAGGTGGTCTCTCCAATCTTTCTCTGCCACAGATGGCTTTGTTTATGCTCTTCCCTGTGAAAGGTGGGTCTATTTTTGAGCTGAGGTTCAAGGCTGACTCCCCTCCCCCATATTCTATCATGCTTATATGGCAAAAAATATTCTATGTGTTTTAACTCCTATTTTCCTACTCTGAAGTTCATTTAAGATGTATCTGGGAGCTCGAGAGAGGCCACGATCCTTGACTCGCAAACACAAGGATCTGAATTTGAATCTCTAGCATCCATGTAAAAAGCAAGTTGTGGTGGTCCATATGTGTCATGGCAGCACTAAGGAAGCAGAGACAGGTGGATGCCGGGAGCTCACTACCTGACAGCCTATCTGAATCTGAGCACTCCAGATTTAGTGAGAGATACTGCCTAAGACAACAAGATGGGAAGAGACAGAAGAACCAAACACTGACCTCTGGCTTCCATGGATACATGCATGTACATGATAACGCCCACCACTATTAACTCACACACACATACACACACACACATACACACACACACACACACACACACACACACACACACACACACACACACACACACACACACACCCCTGCCCCACACATACCAAAAATACACCTAATTTTTAAAAGACACTAAAGATGGGTGATGTTCTAGAATAGGTTGTGTGCTGGTAAACTTGTAACAAGCATTTTTTTTTTCAAAAGAAAATATGCAAATTATCTACAGGTACACATGTGAAAAAAGGCTCAATATCTCCAATCATTAGAAAAATGATGAAAAAAAAATCCAAAACCACAATGATATCTACCTCAGGCCTGCAATTATGAAAGAGATGGTAGAGAGGAAGCCTGGATCGGATGGAAGGAAAACCTGTACGAGGTGGGGAAATGTGAAGCTGCACAACTATCCTGAAAAAGAGCATGAGGATTCCTTCAAAAGGAAAAACAACACACAACTCAGAAACTCCACTTGTATATATCCAAAAGAAATGAAGTCAGCATGCCTACTGCATATTTACATATGCTTGTGTACAGCAAGTTTTCTGTAACAGCAAGGTATGGGAGTAATTTAACTACTCATTAACAGACAGGCAGATCAGAAAAGTGCTATCCATACACACAATGGATAGTACTGGACCTTAAGAAAGGGAAAGGATCTTGTAGTTTGCAATAACATGGATGAGAACTATAGCATGGGAGGACATTATAATCAGTGTGAAGAACCAGGAGTCACCACACACCAATGTGTGGTGTCACCCAAGCATGGACTCTAAAATGTCAGTCCATAGAAGTAGAAAGTACAATAGCAGTTGCCGCAGGATGAGAGGAAGGAGAGAAGGGTGGGAGATATTGGTCAAAGGAAACAGAATTTCCTTAAGATAGGCTTCTCTGTTGCTATGATAAAAACATGGACCAAAAGCAACTTTGGGGAGGGGGAAAGTTTAGCATACAAGGGAGCCATCATCATGGGGAGCCAAGGCAGGAAGTCAAGGCATGAGCCTAGAGGGAGGAACTGAGGCAAAGATGATAGAAGAACACTGCTTATTGCCTTGTGTCCAGTCATCTTCAGTTTTCCCTCCCCATACAGCCAGACCCTAGGGATGTATAAGATCCTGGCTAGGAATGTTACTGACCATAGCAGCCTGGGCCCTCCTACATCAATTAGCAACCAAGAAAATACCCTCCAGACATGCTCCCAGGCCAATCTAATGAAGGCAGTTCTTCATCTGAGATTTCTTATTCTCCTGTGTATCAGGTTGAAAACATATTTAGCCATCCTAGGAGTAAACTAATTTTTTAACCTATCATATAAATATTAGGAATATTAGGCAATGAGAATAGTGATTAGTTTGACTCAACCATTCTAAAATGCATACTATATATCTATATATAAAACACTGTATTATATCTCATAAATACAGTCAAATGTTATTCATCAAATTAAAAAGAGACATTATAGGCTGGAGAGATGGCTCAGTGGTTAAGTGCATTTACTGTTCTTGTAAAAGACCAGGGTTCTCTTCCCAGTGCTTACATGGTGGTTAATAACTGTCTGTGACTCCAGTTTCAGGGAATCCAAAGCCTCTTCTGACCTCTGAAGGCTTATGTGTATACACTGTGTGTGTCTCTTCACACACACACACACACACACACACACAGCTTCTTCTGACCTCTGAAGTCTTATGTGTATACACTGTGTGTGTCTCTCCATGCACACACACACACACACACACAAATTTAAAAAGCCATCCTTTTTAGTAAGTCATGGGAAGTAAAGACCCCTAATACAGACAACTTTAATCTATTAATTGATGAGTTCAGTTTACTAAACTGAGCAGTTAGCTGTACCTCAGCCAGAACTGCTTCCTGTTTAAACTGAGCTTCTTTAAGAAATGGCCTGATTACAGAGGAACTTTGACCTTTGTGAAGGGAGATTGGGAGTTGTCACATAAAGCTGTAAAAATACGCACTTGGATTTCTCAGTAAGAAAAGAGAAAGAGAGTTTCAGTGTTGTTAAATATTTTGAAGTTTGACATATTATTTTTTATGATGTGTGTGTGTGTGTGTGTGTGTGTGTGTGTGTATGCACCTGTGTGTCTGTGTTCTGAGATGAAATAATAATAGAAGATAAGGTCTAGGGAAGCTCTTATAAACCTGTGGTGTGTATGTGTGTGTGTGTGTGTGTGTGTGTCCATGTTCTGAGATAAAGTGATGGCTCTTATAGGACCATGTGAGTATGTGTGCGCAAGTGTATGAGTACATGTGTGTTCAGGTACATGTACCTGTGTGTAAAGGAAAGAGGATAATTAATGTTTGGTGCCTTTTTCAATTGTTCTACACATTATTATTATTATTATTATTATTATTATTATTATTATTATTATCATCATTATTATTATAAACAAGTCTCTCACTGAATCTGGAGCTCATGATTCAGCTATCCTGGATATCCTGTAAGCTCCTGGCATCTGCCTGTCTCCATCTCTGCACAGGGTTACAGATGCCCACCACTGAGTATGGCTTTAAAGTGGGTACTGTAGATAAAACACAGGTCTCCATGCTGTGTGACATATATTCTATCTACAGAGTCATCTCTTCAGCACTTCCCAACTTTTGATCAGATGTTAAATTTTGTAATAAACTTTTAAGTGTTAGGTACTGAGATAGATGTTATCAGCCTTGGAGGCCGTAGAGGATGGAGTCCTCTCTCATATCAGGTTTGAAACACACCCTGCTTGATGGACCAGCCTGACTCCATCTAGAAGCCAAATTATTACAAGGTCAAAATAAGTTCATTCTTGTTTTCTTTAATAATTGGGGTTGACTATGTCTTGATTTATTTTCTGGAAATTGGCATGTTCCACACCCTATACCCTGACCATGTCCTGACCTCCACCTTGAGAAGATAAAGTATAAGACATTTTTGAAATAATTTTGAAATGTTCATCCAAATTCCTAGATAAACAAGAAGCCAGCCAACTCTTAGGAACTCCTTAGTCTCGCAGCTTCTTAAGCTGTACAAACCTCATTGTCTTCTGTGTTTGCTGCTGTTTTCTTATACCCTGATGTAGGGAGATAGCCCTGTCTGACAGAAAATTGAGCCTGCTTAATTCAAACAAGAAAATTGGGTAATGGTCTTTACAGTTACTTAACACCTTTCCTACTTTGGCAATGTTGCAAAGGGGAAGCAACAGGGCTGTTCCTGTTGAGGATTTAAAATGCCTTATGGAAAGGTGGTGGTAACAAAGCTTTGTCTCATAAAGGGAAAGTTACTTCTTCCTGGTCAAAAGAATGGAATCTGAGATCTAGTTCTGGTCTTGGGTGGAGACTTGATTATGAATTGCTTTAGAACTTAGACCATTAATGTTATTGTCCCTTTGGAATTAACCTAGCTGGATCTGTTAACCACCTGGCCAGGAAACCACTCTTGAGGAAATTTGATTCCCCTGAAGACACATCAGGATGTGGGAGGGATGATTATCTTAATGAGAAAATATACCTACACTTCCCCAAAGCCCGTCCCACGATGCTTGCTGATCTTCACTGCTCAGACTGCTGGCTCTTCTGAGTTCTAACTTAAAAAGAATAACTTCCTCTTCTCTTTCTATAAACGCCACCCTGCAAAGCTTCTTAATTCTTAAGAATTCTTTTCTTGACACCATGGGCTTTCTCTCTTTTCTTGGACATCCCCCTCTCTGTTCTATGGCAGCTTACGGACTTTCATGCCTAATTAAAAGGGTATGACTTTCTTCCTTCTCATTTCTCCTTCCTAGAAACTGATGGGGTTTTTAGCTTTTCTGTCTTGATGGTTTTCTTTTAAAACTTTAAGCAAATGCCCTTTGAGTTTCCTTCTTGGTCTACTTTTAATTTTCTTTTTAATCAACAAGACTAAAAATCCAAAAAGTTTTAACCATTGAATGACTATAAATTGACCACATCAAGTCTGTCTAGAAAGTGAGCATGTTCTTGAATGAATGCTGAAACATGTTTTTTTTCTGGTTTATATTTTTTTACTGTCTGATTTTGTGAAAGTAATGGGTTGTTCTTTATTTTCTTATAAAGTTCCAAGACTGCCTTTTCTCTGGATGTTTTGTTTTGACATCTATTTAACGTGCCTTGCTCTTATCAGTCCGCCATGCATGCAATTCTTATTTTTGCTTTTGTTAGGTGAGTTACCCAAGAAAGAGTTGTTCATGGTATAATGAGCACAAGTTCCAAAATGGAGGCCAATTACCAAAGAAAGAACTCCTTTAGCTCAGCTGCTGGTGGCTTTTATAATGTTCGTTGACCTTGGATTTTCTAGGAGTTTTGAGTGGTTCTGAATCAGCTCTTCTGCTCGGATTTAGAAATAAAACAATTTCTAAAGCAATACAAGGAAATAATTACAGGGCATATTTTCATCTGTAAACGATGGCAGGAGTTCAGGAAGCTGTAACAGAGCCCAACTTATCAATTTTGCCAATCTTCAGGTTTCTGCCGTTGTAGTCTTACCATTTACATGTATTTTGATGAGGCATATACAACCTTTTCCTATGATGGTTAAAAGTTGTAGTATAAAATCTGCAAATTTATTCTCCTGGCCTACTGGCTGACTTTTGAGTGCTTCTCCTTCCTTTCTGTTTCCCTGGGCTTTTGTGGTTCTTGGGTTTGCAGACAATGAGCATCCTGATGGTGAAACTCATTTTCTTTCTTTTTTTTCCATTTTTTAAAAAAAGTTTTATTGCATTATGATGAGAAAAGATACATAATTTCAGTTTATCTGAATTTGTTAACATTTAAAAACATATTTTAAGTAAGTAGAATTACATCACATTCTTGTTTCCCTTTTGTACCCCAACTACTCCTAGAGACCCCACCTTCAAAACCTGCAATACCTTTTGTTTTGTTTTTATTTTGTCATATTCTTTAAAGTCTATAAAAATATTGTAACAATAAAAATGAGTATTATAGAGGATGTTTGATATAAAACAATCAATTGAACAGTCTTATGTAGATGCTTGTCTGCAGCAATACTGAAAACACATACGTTTTTCTCACTGTAAATTTTAAATAACTCCAAACATATTAGCTGTATATTTTAGAATAATACATCACTACTAGTTTTTTTTAAAATGAACATAGATAAAGTCTTTTTGTTTGTTTGTTTGTTTGTTTTAGTTTTAGTAGAGCTTAAAATCTTGGCTCTTACTGTGGTACAAGCCCAAAATAAGAACAATTTTTAGACATTGGACTTCATTATAATAAGGCTGTACTTCAATGACCCTCACATCACCAAAGGATTTTACCTCCATAGTAGCTAAGCTAAGAGTTGACAGTTCTGCTGCACCAAGGAGTGAATTGTAGGCATGATTTTTGGATACAGATTTCCTGCTATGGTCAAAGCTATTTGACTGGAGTGATTGTCTTCATTCTCAGCCCACAGAGAACAGGTTGCATTCATTTAAGAAATGGTGTAGGTATTAAGATGATCTATCTGTGAAGTCATTCACCAACTGTTTCAATGAACAATGGTTCTGCTTGGAGGGTGGCACAGACATTAGGTGAGGGTAAGAATCTGGTTCACTGGCTGTGATAATTTGGAAAAGCATTCATCTCAGAGAAAGAGTAACTTATAAAGTCCTCTTCTTCAAACTTGATACAATAGTTACAAACGTCAAGCAAAGCATTCAGTCTCACTCTTTGTTGTTCTCTTATAAGTCATCTCCCACGTTAATTGTTTAGTTTTCTTTTGGCTGTATAAATAACTTTGAAATATGTAAGCTGTTCTGAAAATCATAGTATAGTGTAAAAACATGAAATAAACAATCCTACTAATAGGCTGAGATAGGAGAAGCATGACTTCAAGACCATTATGTGGTACACAGCATGACACTCTGTCAGGTACATACAAGCAGAAAGTGTATATGGATTGTACAATATTGGACCTGTTTCTCCAATTACTAAATTAGAGAGACCACTGGATGATAGCCAACAAATTTCCAATTCCTCACACTTTTGAATTTGAATCGATTAGGATATGTTGATAATATTATTTTTCATATTAAGAGATATTAAGAAGAAGTAATTGTTACTTCCTGTTATTTTTGTTGTTAGAGGTGGAATTAGGTTTTTGTGGGTTTGTTGAAAGATTACTTTCTTGCTTTTTTCTAATGTGTAGTTTTGCTCCTTATGTTGGTGCTTTCCATTTGTTATCCTTTGTAGGGCTGGATTTGTGGAAAGATATTGTATAAATTTGGCTTTGTCATGGAATATCTTGGTTTCTCCATCTATGGTAATTGAGAGTTTTGCTGGATATAGTAGCCTGGGCTGGCATTTGTGTTCTCTTAGGGTCTGTATGACAAAACTCATTTTTTTATTTCTCTTTCTCCTCAGCATTTTCAGCAGTGCTTGGCATATCATAGATATTTAATAAATGTTTATTGAAATTCATTTCAACCCTTTTAAAGTTTCTTTTGCTTATGAGTCAATGTCCTTCAGGTTGTAAAAATTTCATCCCCAAATTTTTAGGATGGAGAATGAGATACAGCATGAAGATTAAAACAACGACGACAACAACAACAACAAAAACCAAAAACCAAACCAACAGCTTTTGATTTGAGATGGCATTTCACTGGAAAGTATAATGTTAACAAGAGCCAGCTTTTGTGCTCTCTGTTCTTTATGAATGAGATAATAAACCATCAGACAAAAGCACCATCCAGGCCAGCAGACAGATAAGTGGACCTAGTCGATCAACTTCTTACATGGACTCTTTTGGTCCACATTTCTCTGTTAGAGTAGAAAATTCTGATCTGCAGCTCAGAGCTGTATGTTAGGTTCCCAGAGTGTCTTGAAGATGGATGGATAGACAGCAGTCTCCTCACTATGACTTGCCCTCCCTCATGAGAACTCTAGCCTTCATTCACAAATGTAGGCATCTTTTTCTTATTGGGTTGTTGTCAACTACAGCCACAGTCACAGCAGTAGAAAAATACCACTTTGGAATCTATTCGTAAGTTTTTCTTATAACACATGTCACCATTAATCTCGACAAAGGCTCTGGGCCCCTGCCATTCTCTCTGCCCATCCCATCTTTTGGGTGGGAATCCAGTCTTCCCCTTAATACTGCCTTCTTTATGAAATCACTCCTCCACACACAAACCTACCAGGACTTGGTCAGTTTCTGAGGTTTTCTTTGAGTTTTCTGTAAATAAATTTGGATCATCCCACGGGACAAGTGGTCAATGTCCAGTATCTTTCATACTGCACATGTAGATTGTTTAGCTTCAGCTACCTGAACAATGCATAGCACTGCATCCCATTGATTCCATGATTCATATTACCTTCTCTCCTACCGTGACAGAAGATACCAGTCTCCAAACAAATTATAAATGATGCTCTAAACATAGATTCACCTCAATCTTGTGGAGAATATCGCAACTTCTTTGTTCTGATTTCTGAGCATGCAGATGTGAACCTCCCTGCCCAAACCAGGTAAGGATTCTTGATTAGTTTTGGAATGCACTGGAATTCAAGGAAAACACTCCTTCCATTTGTCCTTCTTGAGCTGAAATAATTGGAATGGCGTTGATTTGCTTTGAAGAAGCATTGAACATGCCATTATCCTCCTCAGCAAATATATCACTCTCATTATTGAATACTTCCTTAAGCACCGAGATTGTATCAACCATCACTTCTAACCTGGAGATTCATCCTATATACAGTCGCCAAACCTGGACTCTATTGCTGACAGGTGCCTGATATAGCTGTCTCCTGAGAGGCTCTGCTAGAGCCCGACAAATACAGAGGCAGATGCTCTCAGCCAAACATTGGACTGAAAGCGGGGTCCTCGATAGAAGAGTTGGAGAAGGGACTGAAGGAGTGGAGGGGATTTTCAGCCCTATGGGGGGAGCAACTGTGTCAACCTGCAAGACCCCCCAGAGCTCCCAGGGACTGGACCACCAACCAAAGAGTACACATGGAGGGACTCATGGCTCTGTCCTCATAAGTGGCAGAGGATGGCCTTGTTGGACATTAGTGGGAGGAGCGGCCCTTGGGCCTAAGGATGTTCGATGCCCCAGTGTAGGGGAATGCCAGGGTAGGAAGGCGGGAGTGAGTGGGTGAGTGGGTGGGTGAGCCCCCTTATAGAGGCAGGGGAGGAGGGATGGGATAGGGGGCTTCTGAAGGGGCGACCTGGAAATGGGAAACATTTTAAATGTAAATAAAAAAATATCCAAAAGGAGGAGGAGGAGGAAGAGAAAGAGGAGAAGAAAGAAAGAAATTAAAGGAGGGCCAGTAAGATGACTTAGTGGTTAAGAGCACTGGCTGCTTTTCTAGAAGATCCAGGTTTGATACCAAGAATCCCCTTGCAGACTGCAACTGCCTGTATCTCTAACTCCAGAAGACCCAACAACTTCTCTAGGCCTCTGTGGGCACTGTACATGCATGGTGACAGACATACATTCAGGCACTCACACATATAAAATAATAACTTAAACCTCAAAAAAATTGAAAAAAGATTAAAGGAGATTATATTTTACAAAGGAGAAGAACAGAAGGCAGAACTGTTAGAAAGATATGGCAAAGAATATGTCAAACACGGAGAAGGAAAGAAGAAAAGGAAAGGAAAGAAAAGAAAAGAAAAAAGAAGTGCCTGGAACATTTTCAGTCCAAGCCAGAGAAACACAGAGGAAAAAATGTTCAACAAAAGCAGCAACAGGATGAAGGGGAAGTTTTTTGGGCCTTTGAGGAAACCTTTTAGAACAAAGGACCTGGCAAAAGAGTGGCAAGGATTTGGGAAAGTGATATGCCTGGCCCAGGTAGCCCACTGATGCCTGGTGTGGAAAAGCCTCTGTCCTAGGGTTCTATTGCTGTGAAGAGACATCATGACCACTGCAATTCTTCTAAAGTGTCTTAGTCAGGATTTCTATTCCTGTGCAAACATCATGACCAAGAGGCAAGTTGGGGAGGAAAGGGTTTATTCAGCTTACACTTCCACATTGCTGTTCATCACCAAAGGAAGTCAGGACTGGAACTCAAGCAGGTCAGAAAGCAGGAGCTGATGCAGAGGCCATGGAGGGATGTTCCTTACTGGCTTGCTTCCCCTGGCTTGCTCAGCTTGCTTTCTTATAGAACCCAAGACTCCCAGCCCAGAGATGGTATCACCCACAAGGGGTCCTCCTGCCTTGGTCACTAATTGAGAAAATGCCACACAGCTGGATCTCATGGAGGCATTTCCTCACCTGAAGCTCCTTTCTCTGTGATAACTCCAGCCTGTGTCAAGTTGACACACAAAACCAGTCAGTACATTAAGAAAAATATTTAACTGAGGTTGTCTTACAGTTCAGAGGTTTAGTTCATTATTGTCATGGCAGGAAGCATGGCAGCATGCAACCAGACATTGTGCTGGAGAAATAGCTGAGAATTCAATATCTTGATTTGCAGGAAGCAGGAAGAGAGAGACCTGGCTTGAGTTTCTGAAACCTCAACACTCCTTGACCCCCTGTGACACCTTTCCTCCAACAATGCCCTACCTACTTCCTCAAGGCCACACTTCCTAATGAGTATATATAGGTCATTCCCCATGAGTTTATGAGATTATTTTCATTCAGGCTACTAGACCTTTCTTAGATGTGGTTCTTATCTTAGCCTGTCTATGTCATCCAGACAGGCTTCATATGATAACACAACTGTAAGGTAAACTAAGCCACCAGTGGCAGCCACTGAAACCAAGAGCACTGAGTCATATGGGAAATACTCCTACAATCAATGGATTGTGCTGTATGGGGTGCCTGGCTGTTTGTGCCCAAAGTTTCTCCAGCCAGCCAGTGCAAGCACTGCCTGGGACATAGAAACATGTGGAGTTCTCTGTGGAAAACTTAGGAGCGAACTTATCATTAGGCATGTTCTCATCCTCAGATGAAGTGCTAGGTCCTGTTACTGCAATAAAGAATATATTTCCTTCATGACGACGGGTTGGATCTCTTTATGCTGGGATGGATTTGTTTTTACATAGGCTGCCTGAATTTCTCAGATGAAGCCTTCATGTTCTCTACATAAAACAAAGGTCAAAACCAAATAGGATAAAACCCAAACCAAACTAAAGCAGACTAAACCAAAAACCAAGTGTGGGACTGCACACACACACACATACACACACACACAGACACACACAGAGACACAGACATACACACACAGAGACACACAGAGACACAGACACACACACACAGAGACACAGACACAAACACACACACACACAGACACACAGACACACACACACACACACACACACACACACACACAACCCATGGAATCTGTTTTGTGTTGGCCTGGGCATGGGGCCTGTTTGGAGTATGGTTGATATGCACAGTAAGACTCTAGTAAAGTAAATTGATTTTCCCTTCCCCAGCAGGCATTAACTGCAAATATCTTCTTGATTATGGGTGATATTTTGTGTCCATGACCCTTCCTCAATGCTGAGATTTGGTCTGGTTTGAACCTGTGCGGGTCTTCCCCATGCTGTCACAGGCTCTGTGAGTTCATATACAAATCTGTCCCATTGTGTCTGGAAGACACTTTTTCCTTGGAGTCATCTATCTCCTCTGTCTCTTACAGTCCTTTTGGTTCCTCTTCTGTATGGCTCCCTGAGCCTTGAGTGGAGGGTTTGATAAATACAGCCCATTTGGGGCTGAGTGCTTCAAATGCTTATTCTGTGGACATTATCCAGTTCTGGGTCTCTGTGCTAGTTTCCATGGACTGCAAGAAGAAGGTTCTCTGATGAGGGCTGAGTGAGGCACTGATCTGTGGGTAGTCATTAGGAGTCATTTTATTGCCATGTTCTGTAGCAGAATAATACTAGTAGACGCAGACTTGTTCTGTGTCTACCTTTGGCTTAAATGAGAGTATCTATTCAGAAACCTGAATACCATTTGAAAACATCTGAGTTCTCATTTGGTTTCTGACATGCTTTATATTACAAAGGTGAGTGCCAGATAGAAAGCTCCAAAACCCAGAAAAAAATAAATTTTTTGAAAACTCTGCCATTTAACAAATATTTAAAGATTTTTTTCTCCAAAATGGAAGCAGTTAACTTAAAAAACAAACCCAGAAAAAATGAGTTTTTTGAAAACTCTGCCATTTAACAAATATTCAAAGATTTATTTTTCTCCAAAATGGAAACAGTTAACTTAAAAAACAAATGACAAACCCCAAAATACCACCACCAGCACTCCCAAAAATCCTTGTGAGAAGGGCCTTTATGTCTTACATTTACAGAAAAGGGAGTGCGTCAAGGTTAAACTTGTCAAGCCCAGCTGGTGTTAATGAAGTTAGAGCCTGCTTTTCTTGACAGTCTGGGAAATTTCACTTGGCTCTTTCTACATAAAAGCTTTATAGGAAGCTTAGCTTCTCTCTGCAGTGTTTGTAAAGGGCCAGTCTCTTTCTAATGAGAGATGGACGGAGATAACAAACTCATTATCTATAGACTACGAGAGAGTCGTTACATGGAAATGACTTTCACTCACTTTAGATCTGGGTGGTGTGGAGATATATAAATCTAGTAATAAAAGGACTAAGCTCTTGTGGATAAGCCCTGAGGTGTTCAACTCCCCGATGCCTTACCCTTTTAAATTAAATTAGAGTTATATCCCTTTATCATTCAGGCAGCAACATTGCCTTCTGGTCAAACTCTGAATTCTTCTGGAGGTGTAAGCATAAAAGCCCACCTGGTCCCTGCTTGCTCAGTTTACTGAAGAGCAATGGAAGGGATGAATGTTAAAGGGTGAGGGTAGAAATTAGAAACAACGGCTTGTTCCTCTTGTGGTTCTTGATGGAGCATGGTGGAAAACAAGAAACAGTGGTCTCTACGTGGCCTGCCTTCTCCCCACCAGAGCATCTATCTGCTCTATGTGGCTTTTCTGCTTTGGCTTCAGTACATAAACCATTGCTCACATGGCCCCGTGACAATGCTAATTTAGTACCAACACCATTATTTTAGACTCAATGTGTGCTGAAAACTTAACCTAAGATGTACTTATACTTGGTCAATATTCTAGACATTTTAGTCGCCCCTCCCCTTTCTGTGTGGTGTATGTGTGTATAGGAGGTCAAAGATCAACACTGGATATCTTCCTCAGGTGCTCTCCATCTTATTTTGTAAAACAGTATCTCTCACTGATCCTACAGCTCACTTATTGGAGAGACTGACTGGTCAGCAAACCCAGGGAAGTGTGTGTCTCTGTTCCTCTGCCAAGCAATGTGCCCATCCCTGCCTGACTTTATTTATGGGTTTTAAACATCTGGACTTAGGTCTTCATGCTTGTGTAGCAAAAGCTTTACCAACTGAGCCAGCCCAGCCTTCTCTTAAAAAAATTAGAAACATGATAGTCAAAATTGGAGGAATTAACTGAAAGCCAACCAGCTGCTCCTGAATCCTGATCTCTCCAAGGCTGACAACCTTTCTGTAGACTCAGTCTAGTGGCAGTTTTGTTTTTACCTCCATAGGAAAGCTCCTTAGCAGGGGTCCAAGGTGTCCTTTTTTGCATAGCATATGTTTTTACTCAAGACAGCTGGGTCCCGTCTCTGATATAGTAGAGGACAAACTGTCAGAAAAATCCCCCAAGTGATATGATTGCCTTTAATTCTTCCAGAAAGATCTGCTCTGCTCTTAAAAGCATCAATAGCCAGGGAAGTGGAAGGGGGAAGGAGGGAGGGAGACAAGAGGAGATGTTCACACACTGTCAGCATGTCTTGGTCCTCAGTGGGAGATGTCTCAGAAGCTCCTCCTTGAGCTTGGGTTATCTAACATCAGCTGATAACCTGCCTTTCTGATGTGCAGGAAGTGGCAAGGACACACTTTGGTACTTTGATATTGTTATGAAGGAGGGTATATATTTTCTCATGATGAAAACATTTGCTAGATTGTTGTCCTTGAAGTTACAAAACCCATGGACCAATTTTGGATCTTGAAAGGATAGTTTCAAAGGAGAAATGACTTTCCCAAAGGGCTTGTCTGGGTTCAGAATGAAAATGAAAATGAAAATGAGGCGAGTGGTACAAAGGAGTCTGGGAATTAATGAAAGGAACTGAGCATTGTCCATACTTTCACATAGCATCCGAGTCCAGGACAAACTGCAGAGAATCAATGACAGAGAGGATTTGCTAAGACTTAGAAACAACAACAACAACAAAAAACCACAAGTAGTTGTTTGTGGTTAGTCATTAATTGAAAAGCGCTTATGAGTAAAGAATTATAAAAAGATTTAAGCGTGACCTTTATCACCGATAAACTTAAAAGGAAGTTGATAAGTGAACTCTACTTTCATGTAAATATAATTAAATTGGAAGACACAAAGCTCTGGGGATGAGGCTAGACTAGATGTGGTTGAGGGCCATCGCTGATCGCTGGAGTGTAAACTCATTTTTGTTGTGTAGATCTGAGCATTTCATAGAAGATTTTTATAGAAGCACTTCATAGCATTTCATAGAGCATATTCTTTGGGTCTTGGAGGACCAGAGACTTGACAATGTGAAGAAGGCAAACAGGCAGTCAGGCAGGCAGGCAGGCAGCCCAAAGTCCCCAGCTTTGTTAGCTAAATTTGGTTACAGGGAATGGGAGGTGTATGTGGGAAGTAGCCAGCAGCTGAAGTCCCTTAAAGATAAACACTTATATGAAGGAGGTGTAGAAGAGGGGCTAGATTGTGGAAAATGGAACATCTTGACATCAACAAGTAAGAATTAGTTCTTAGTTCAATAGGAATTAATTCAATATGATATAAAGAAGAGGTATAAACTACCACCTACTACATCAGCAAAAATCTGTGTCAGAATAAGAAGGGCTGCAGTAATCAAGCAAGGTCATGTGTCAACATGGTTTAAAGGAGTTAGAACAAGCCTGAAATCACAGTAATGATCAGTATCTGTCATATGGGTTGATTCAGCCTTCCTGGAAAAGAATGAACTATGGTTCAATGAGAATTAAGAACCAAGGTTTCTTTTCTTTTCTTTTTTTAATTAGATGTTTTCTTTATTTACAATATCTCCTTTCACAGGTCCCCCTCCAAAAAAAAAAAGAAAAAA
>NW_022196912.1:83690379-83693025 GCF_008632895.1 Mastomys coucha | reverse complement strand
CTCCTGAAAGGCTCTGACAGTACCCGACTAATACAGAAGTAGAGGCTCACAGCCATCCATTGGACTGAATACAGAGTTCCCAATGAAGAACCAAGGTTTCTAATTGGTATAGATCATGACAAAAATGCTTCTTTAAAAACAGAAAATGCCCAACAGGGTGGGGAGAGACAAATCAAAGAGTCCACTTCCAGTACATAGACAGGGCTACAAGTGGAACGATGGGCTTACTAACCTACAGTCAAAATTTCTGACCCAGAATTGTTCCTGTCTAAAAGAATTGCAGGGACAAAAACAGAGAAGAGACTGAAGGAAAGGCGGTCCAATGATCGGCCCAACTTGGGAATCCATCTCCTGGGGGGTTACCAAGGCCTGACACTATTACTAATGCTATGATGTGCTTATAGATCCTCTCAGAGGGCAGCTGAATTAGTCAGAAGCAGATACTTACACCTAACCATTGGACTGAAGTTTGGGGACCCCTATGGTTGAATTAGGGGAAGGATTAAAGAAGCTGAAGGGGAGTGCAACCTCATAGGAAGACCAATGGTTTCAACTAACCTTGACTCCAGAGAGCTCCCAGAGACTGACCTACCAACAAAACAGCATACACAGCCTGGTCTAAGGCCCTCAGGATGTATATAGCAGAGGACTGCCTGGTCTGGCCTCAGTGGGGGAAGATGCTCCTAATCCTCAAGAGACTTGAGGCTCCAGGTAAGGCGGTACCCTGGGGGGTTGTAGAGGAGGAGCACCCCTCAGAGGCAAGGGTGAGAGGGAATGGGATGAGGAACTGTGAGAGGAGGCACAAGGAGGGGTGGCAATGGGTGGAATGTAAATAAATAAAATAATTAATTAGATAAAAAAAGAGGAAGTCTGCATTTGTTCCAAGTACTGAGATTGGCTTGGATATGAAGAAGTAAAAGGTAATTCATAGAAATATTTAAATACTAACCATTTTACTGTGAAAAAGCACACTAGTCTCTCTAAACATTTAACCCCAAAGTAATATTCTTCTCACTTGCATCTTAAATAGTTTCTGGAGGGAAGGGCAGGAAGGCTTCCAGATGTGTGGGCTGTGACACAAAGGAAGGCAAGCCTTGCCTTAGACATGCCTTCTTTAAATATCTGAGAGCTTTATTTCAGAGCATCACAGCTGACCGCCAGATTTAGAGAAACAACCAGCAGCTCAAAAATCTGGGCTAATGGAGAAAGACTCAGAACACAGTTCCACTAATCCCCAGACCATCAAACAAAATGAAATGGTGAAAAAAAATGTTCCTGTAATGCTAAATCTCAGTGACACATTTAACCTGAAACTCTGTAGCTGGGCATGCAGGAGAAAAATCCCCTTTGTTCTTCTGGCATGAAGGATAGTAACAAAAACTGCTTCTTGTGTAGAGTCAGATGTGGCTCATTCTTTTCTGGAAAGGCTGAAATGATAGTGTCATGGTGGACTGTCTGCTTATCAACCATTCTGACAGATATTGATCATTTCTGTGATGTCAGGATTGTTCTAACTCCTTCAAATTGTGTTGGCACATGACCTTGTTTGATTACTACACCCTCTCTTATTTCGTCACAGATTATTTTTGCTGATGTAGTAGGTGGTAGTTTAAACCTCTTTATGTCAGGTAAAGCCCACTTACACAGACATTTTTGACCCAAGAGTTGGAAGGACAAGAGGGCTCTTGGAGAACAGAATGAGCCTTTGGTAGATTTCAGGTGGCCAATGAGAACTTTCCTCCTAAGCATTATCCCATTTAACTTCCACTAAAACCCTGCAAGGGAGTTATTAGACTCTTGTCTTTAGACCAAACACTTAGGCTCAGTCTGCAGAAGTTGACTTAAATGGTGGCAAGGCCTGAGATCCAGACTTTCTCCCTACTTTGTTGTCTTTTGAAGTTTTGAACTCCATGAAAACTATAATGTTTTTCAATCACAATCTGCCAATAACCTTAGAAATGTGTGGATGGGTTGGCCTTGTGATTCAGTTTTATTCCACTCTATTTCAGTCTTCTGCAACTTGTGGCCTGCCTATGGATATACAACTAGGGGTCCAAGTAGAGGAAAATAGAAAACAATAAAAATCAGAAAGAGTCAGGAGTAGACACGTGTGTGTGGCTCTGTAGAGGGAAAGTTCTTTGGCAAGAGGAGAAATGTCTTAAAAACTCTTGACTTCCTGTCTATTCTTTCCTTTCTAGACATCCCTCGAAGGGAATCATCTTTTTCTGACATCCCTCGGAGGGGAATCATCTTTTCCTGACAGTCGCCTCTCGGTGTTTAGCTTTTGTCCACGTGGTAGATTGTTTGCTTGGCTCTAGTTACATAGCTACGTGCATGTTAGTGCTGATTAAGAGAGAACAGAAAATAAACCAGACATGCTGGTACAGGCCTGTGACCTCAGCTACTCAGGAAGCTGAAGAGAAAGGGTCTCAGATTCAAGGCTAGCCTGGGTAACTTAGACCCTCTGTCATAACAAAAAATGAAAGCAGTGGGACAGTTCTCTGAAACCTGGGTCTAGAAGGTCTGAAACTATAGGTTTGGTTCCCAGTCTTGCACAACAAACCACCACCACCACCACCATCACCACCACACATCATCACCTCCACCACCATCATCATCATCACCACCTCCACCATCATCACCACC
>NW_022196912.1:83680152-83690028 GCF_008632895.1 Mastomys coucha | reverse complement strand
CCACCATCGTCACTACCACCACCACCATCGCCTTTCCATCACCATCATCAACACCACTACCAGCACCAGCACCATCATCACCACCACCATCACCTACCATCAATCCACCACCACCACCACCATCTCCCACCACCAAAAGAAAACAGTAGGTTAGGTGACCGCCTTGGCTCTCACCTTCCTGTTGTCTGTATGCATTGGCTCCACTGAGCTGAGCTGTTCCCACCTCTCTACTGAAACTGCTCTTACATAGTTCTGTTTATAAATCCAATGGATAATTCTTTTTCTTGTGTTCTTTGACTTTTATGAGCTTTCTGTAGAGCCATCACTCTCCTTCTCTTATTAAAAACAACACTTCTCTTGCCTTTCATTTCTCATCATTTGTTTGTGTTTCCTGACTCCAAGTCTAGTGGTTTCCTGGTGTTATTCATTGCTTAATAGTCATATGACATAGACTTTGGTGGGCAGCTCTAGACCCTTCTGTTCCTTTACTTGATATTTTGGCCTTAGGCGATTTTATCTGTACTTGTGGCTTCAGATAGTTTCTTTCTGCCAATAACCTCCCAATGTTATAATTTTAGGTCCAATTTTTTTTCTTAGCCTCAGGGACATGTCACTGTCTGGGATTCCTCCTTGGAACTACTGAACATCTCTCACAATGAGGATGCTCAAAACTGAACTCATGTTCTTTTTGTTTCCCTGCTATATCTCCAGTTTATCATGTGGCTCCAACCATTTACCTCGTGCAGATCTTGAAACACGTGCAGACACCTGTGACATCTCTCAGTTCCAGAGGAACTGAATCACTGGTGTAGAATCAACTTCTGAATGGTTCTACCCCAGAATCTTATTCCTTTTCCCCTAGACACTTAAAGCTACCCAGCACTCCACTTAGAGACTCTGTGATGAGAAAGAACAAGCAGCACTTTGCCCTACCCTATTTTCTCTCCTAGAAAGCCTCAGATACATCTTTCTACTCAGCAGCAAGATCTATTTTCTACCTAGCCTCATCATATCAGAGTCCCTACTCATGTTCTCCCACATCTCTCATGGCTCTTATGAGTCCAAGGTTTTGATAGAGCCTTCCCACCTTCCATTTGGCCTCCCTGGATTTGCTATGGTCCCATTTACCTGTTATACTCTGAGCTCTCCACAGGTACTGTTTGCTTGTATGACCTTTCCACCTCTCAATCAACTTTTATGTAGTCTCCCTCCAGCCCCAGACATGACATACATTCTTTTATAACCTATCCCTGCCTCACTGTTGAAACAATGCTGTATACCCCTGCAGTATTTTATGTAATAACTGTATCACATGTTGACTTTAGCATTTAGTTATATTCTTAATTTCTATATTTCTGCTCAAATAACAAAGTTAATTTCATATTAAAGCAGAGGTATGCTAATTATTTCCTCTTGTTAGTAAAGAATCCTAACTGATCTGCCACACACTAAGCATTTATTATAATATTTTTTTATGTAATCTATAATATCTAATAAAATATTCACAGGACTGATCAAAATGTAAGTATAAAACATGTTAGCTTTAAGACAGTAGGAAAAAGTGCAAAATATTTTACTAGAAAGATTTTCTATTATACATTGAAATTTTAGATATGTTGGGTGAAATAAAATACAACGTAAAAATTAATCTCACCTGTTTCCATTTATCTTTTTAAATGTTGCATCTAGGAAATTTTAATTCCCCATATACCTTTTGTGCTCGGAAGTGCTATTATAGAGTATCACTAAAATTGAGCTGAAATTGAATGTCAAGGCTTTTAAGTTCCCCTATATCATAATGTTAAAAAAAAAAATCTCCATTTAAAAACTTTGTGTACTGTCCATACTGCAACCTCACCATTTCCGTTTCTAGTGCGTGTAGTTAGGATGCCCGCAGGGCCATCAGTCTTCCTGTCTTGCACTTCCCTGCTTAGTTGCTAATTTCTCTAGGGTCATAGGGGTGCTGGAGAAAGCTGTAATTGGCAGTCTCCTTAGCAGTGCCTCTGAAAACATGCTGCCCTTGGTGATGTGATAGGCCTCACCTGTCAAGGGATCTCTGTACTTACACATTTAAAAAGTATGTAATTGGTACGTGAGGACTGAGCATTTATTTGGTGGTTGCCCTTGAAGTATTTCCTTGTTGGAATCCATTTGGATCTCATCAGGAGATGAGGAGTTTGGGGTATCTGATCATGAATACTGCTCCCTGGTCCCCCACATCATTGCTTAGATTTTAAAGAGTTATTTGGGAATATCCGTTTTATTTTCTCCATATAAAAAGTGAAGTCTCTGTTTTGCCTTTGCTTTATCGGTGCTAGAAAAACATTTTACATATACCTATACTTATATACACATATCACATGAAACTGCGGGACAGTTTCATGAACCGGGTTCTGCCTCGACCCAAGGGAGAAAGGAGACCTGAAACAGAGTTTGAGAACAAAAGGACACGAAGCCAAGTTGAGGGTTTTCAATCAAGGCTTGCCTTTACTTTTGGGGTTCAGCATTTATATACAAGAAAGCAAAACTGAATCTCTAGGTTACAATGACATTTGAATAACATAAGCAATTCGGGAGGAGTCAGGAAGAGTCCGAACAAAGTCAAAGGGGAAGTCAAAGGGAAGATGGCTGCTGGGCTGAAGGTGACAGCTCAGGGCATCCTGCAGGTCTCAACTCCAGTGGCTGGAGGCGCAGTCCAAGGTCGGGGAGGAGGTTAACAACAGATGTCCTCAGGCTGTAGACATGCCAGCCAGCAGGCGTAGTTTCCTCTGGAATCCTCCAAGGCTGAACTCAGAGTAGTGAGCCTTTGTTTTAGGCACTGCAGGCGTGAGTTGAGTCTCTGGTTCTGCATCTTGCAGCTGAGGCAGAAGGGAGGGACCCAACAATCACACAAGCAGTGAGCTGGTTCAATGTGAACATCATGGAGACAAACCTCAGTTCTAGTTGCTGGCTACCTCAGTGATGTTACCTAATGTGTCTGGACACTGTGAATACTGGGCATCGTTTACTGGAAAAACTCAGTGCTTTTCTGAGTCTAGTGGCATATACCTGCAATCCCAGCACTTAGGAGGTAAAGGTAGGAGGATCAAGAGTTCAAGGCCAGCCTCAGCTATGCAACCAATCTGAGATCAGCCTGGGATAGAGGAGGTCTCTTATCAAGAAATTCAAATAAACAATTAAATAATAATTAAAAAAACACTTGACCCTGTCTCTAAGGAATTTCTACTTAGGATCCTTTCACTGCCAATTGCTGACATCATCTACCATGCTGGACTAGTTCGGCTTGACATAAGAAAAACAAGCCAGACTGAAAGGAGCTGAGTTTCAGTTGGCTTTGTGTTTGTGCCTAGCAACCTTGATTAGACTTAGCATCAGTGTTGGAATTTTAACTCTACGTTAGCAAACTTGTCTTTGTGCCTATTATTTACCATCTATTATAAGAGCCGCCTTTTCAGTGTGCAGGAGACCAGTCTCTTTGTAACTATTGCAAGCATGAGGCTAGCAGAGTATCAGACCCAGTGTGACTTTTGAGTCCCACAGAATGTTAAAAAAAAAAGACTTCTTCACAGCTCTCCTTTGTGTCTTGAAGTACTTTCATGAGAATACTTTTGGATGGTTTTTAGCTTGTGGGTTATGCTAGGTCTAGATGGGCTGGTCCTCTGAGAAGTATTGCTTCTGACATCTCCTGAGTCATACTCAGATTGGTCGGGGCCAAGGCCTCCCTGTTGTTGGAAATATTTAATCTCAATCAGGGGTTTCTACTCCACCTTTGATCATTCAGTTCCCTGATAAAAGACACACAACCTTCATATTTATAATAAGTCTTTAAGGCACTAGAGCTGGGCAGATATCTACCTTCTAAACTACTATGTCTACTTCCCTGCCAATAACCCTGAGATATGACTTGCCATGTTCTGCCTGAGCCACTCTTGCTCCAACTGGCTAACCCTCATGGCCAATTCTCACGATCCCTTACCCAAAGGCATCTTCTCTCTCTATCTTCTCTCTCTCATGTTGTGGTGCTGCCTCAGAGCCCAAGCCTGGGAACAGAGACCCTGCCTACATCTCTCCTGCCCAGCTCTAGATAAAAGTGGATGCAGAGGAGATTATTGGTAGAAGTATGGTTACATGAAAAGATTTTACCTGTTCTAATGTACTCTGAGCATTGCTATTGCAATGGAGTATAAACCAGGGGCTTCCAGTTGCAGAACTTTTTTTTTTGTGTATATTTTTAATCATACATAAAAGAGAGAGGAAGGGGTTAAGCATGACAGAAAACAGCTTGAGAAAACATGGGCTACTACTGAACTAGCTGGCTATGGGTTTTAGAACATCTACTTACCCATTTTCCTTTATAACAACATTTTGTAGAGAACAATTCTGACTTCTCCACCCTTGATTTTACTTTTTCTTTGATTCTTTATTCATAAAAGAATGAAACATGTTTGTTTCTCAAAATAAATTTGTTTAATGTCTTTTTGCTTGATAAAGCAATTTGATAAAGCAATTTTTATAACATTCCAAACAAAAACACAATTGTGATTTCAAGTAGATCAAAACAGTATAACCTCTATTAAAAAATGTCAGTCACTAATTTGGTTAACCCCCTAAAACTAAGAACAAAGAAATGTCAATGAGATTTGGAATCAGAGCTGAAAAATTACAGCAAAGCAATTAAAAAATATAACTGGGTTGAGATAAACAATCTGAACTCTGCCCCCAAAGTTCTTTTGATCTTCACTGTACAGCAAAATAGAATCCTAGTTTTTATGTTGCCCTCCCTTCCTTCTCTGAAAAACTGTTTTTTTTCCAAGCCAGAATCATGTAGTATTGGTGAGGTGTAAAACCCTTGGCTAGAATTGGCCTCTGACCTGAACTTGGCCTTTGACACCTTCCTGGGAGTTTTAAATTTGTAAATTGAGAAATGGGAGCTCATGAAATGCTAACTGTGATTGCTCTTCAGAATTATACATTTGGAGAAAAACACACACACACACACACATAAACACACACACACACACACACACATAAACACACACACACACACACACATAAACACACACACACACACATATACACACACACACACACACACACACACACACACACACACACACACACACACATATACACACATTGGGGCCGGGTAGGGATATAAGAATTCTGTTGGCTATTGCCCTCCTCATGCCATCTGTTTTGTTAGATGGTCACCCTGGGTTACATGGGCTGCTCTACTCAGCCTGGTTGGAATTGCCTTTTACTATTGCAATCAAGATAGTTCTGAATCATGAACAGATCATACAGGCATTTTCAGAAGTCAGTAGAGATTTGACAACATATATTCCAAACTGATTATATAATAATACCATTGAAATGTAGTGTCTTGCATAGTTTTTATTCTATTTTTGAAAAAAAGATCTTATTTTTTATTGTTTGTAATTGTTTGTGTATGTATGTATGTATGTATGTATGTATGTATGTATGTATGTTTATATGTGTGCCTTTCTGTCTGTACACAGCAGTATAGGTACAGGAGAAAGGCAAAAGAGGGAATGTTGCTAGATTCCCCTGGAGCTGGAATTACAAGTAATTGTGAGCAATCTGATGTAACAGTTGGCAATGAAACTCTGGTCCTCTGCAAGAATAGCAAGCTCTTCACAACTGAATCCCCTGTGTCCAATATGTCCCGCCAACATAAGCAAGTGAAAACTGTGCTTCTAGAACCCAATTTTATGACCGTCTGTCTAATAATTTAGATGGGTTCAGACTGATACCATCTTTCCCATCGAAATGAGTTTCTATTTTCCCAAAGTCTTCTCTTGCTGTTTAGTGTAGGCAGGACAGAGACTGTTAGCCTTGCTGTGGCCAAGGGTAGCTCTAGAAAGAATTTTTCTTCTAGATCCAATTATTGTGTATTCATCACCTGGGTGACCTGGCATGTAACATTGATCACATTCTCCTGATGTGGCCTCCTGCTTTAGATGACTAGGAACCTGCACTGATTTAATAGAGAATTAATGCTTGCTTTGTTTCTTGATTTTATTTCTTGTGAAATAAAATGACCCTGACCTTAAATTTAAAAATCTGCCCTATTTCAACTGAAGTGGACATTATCACTTTGACTGATATCAAGATGAGAAATATATAATTTATAATGTAGGAGACTAATTTTTTGTTGTTGCCACTTCTTGGAGGTGGAGGACAGTTAGTATTCAGATCTTCACCAGAAATAGGTTAGAGTTTTATCATGTACCACTACCATATTAAAGTGGTCTAAAAAGATGTAGAAAGTTGTTAATGTTAAGAACTAAGCTGTGGGTTGGAGAGATGGCTCAGAGATCAAGGGTTGCTTTTCTGGAGGATTTAATTTGGGGTCCCATTACCCATATCAGCTGGCTCACAGCCACCTGTAACTCCAGCCCCAGGGGATCCAACACCATCTTTCAGTTCTCTTGGGAATCCACATACATATAGCATATACTCACAAAGATGCGCACATGAGTGCAGAAATAAAATGAAATTCTTACTTAGAAAAAGAATTAAGCAGTTAAAGATTTTCTTTTTACCAGATTTTTATTTATATCCTCAGTTTATTTGCTGTTTCTGTCAAGTGGAATCTGTAGTGTTGTGAGGTAATTCCATCAGAGAACACATGACACGCTTAAGGCTGAATAGAAAGTCTATTGTGGGCTGTAAGGGAAACTTGCCCAAATCATACAGTCCCAAGTTCACCACTTTTTTGTCTTTTATGCATAAAACTCCATCCTAGTTGACATACTGCATTTAGCAAGAACAGTTAGTGAGAAGCAGAACTTCAGAAGCCGAAAAGTGAGGTCAGAACATTTAGGGACTTTCCCCAGGGACTGGTCCTGGAACTATGGGTCAGTTCTTGGATGGATCAGGTCTTTGTTCCCATTTTGGCAGGAGGTGGGGCCCATGTGCTGAGTTCTAAAACCAGAATGGTACATCCAACATGGTGTTAGTTGTGTTAAGGTCTGAGGCTCCATTACAGAAGTTTACTCAGACAAATTCATTCTGATTGTAGTTTGGAGGTGAAATGGGCCCCAGAGGATCAGGTGATGAAGGCATTGCCTCCAGTAGAGTAGTATACAAAGTAACCGAATCACAGAGCCCTAATTCCATCAATGGAAATTTCAGGAGTCTGAAAGAGATGGGGTGGCACGATGATTGATCAGTAGATTTTGTTCCTAGCTCTCTCCTAACTCCTCCTGGCCATCACTCTGGGAGGATTCCCTATGCCACACCCTTCTTTCATGATGTTCTTACAAACCCAGGAGGAAGGGAGCCGGGTGACTATGGACTGAATCCCCTCAAACTCTGAGTCAATAATAAATACTTCTTTGTTCTTAAGTTCTTTTTCTTAGGTATTTTGTCACAGTGCCATGAAGCTAAGGCAATATTCAGTAAGGGTTCATCTTCATTGTACTTGACCAGTTTTGAGAAATAATAGCAAGAACCAACGCACGAACTAGAAGATTTTCAGGATCAAGCTATCGGTAAGGATCTTTAAATCACATAGTAAAACTTTTGTAGAGATTGACTGAAGTAATATGGTCCATAAAGACTTTATTCCATACTGTTATATACAGCTGCATGTGGCATAGTATAATGTTAGAGAGTATTTTTTTTTTTTGAAATGAATTTCCAGCTCCCCTTTTCATAGAGTGGAGACAATATACTAGAATAATGTAGTTACAAAGACTGCTCGCATTCTGTGGTTTGGCTCATTTTCAGGTTTAACTGCTTGTGTCTGGACCATCTTTTCCGTGGTTCACCAAGGGCTTTAGGGATAAAGATTATGGACCCGGAAATTTTATAATATCCTGCATTTTTCTTGAATACAAATTAATCTTTTAAATTAAATGATTCAAAAAAAAAAGTTGTATACTCTACAGCAGGGCTGGGGAAGTCCCAATTGCTTCACTTGCTAAGGAAAATAGCTCACCAGGGCTCAGTATGTTGCGTCTGCGTTATCTCAGGGGTCCTTGCTCTCTTTGTGGAAAATAAGTTTTTCGGTGCTGAGGGATTGAGGAAGGTAATTAAAAAACCCCTTGGTGGTAGGAAGAGACATTTCTGTCCTTGATTCTGGGCTGGAGACGGATCTGCTCCACTTTGCACACAATTCCGCGATTTTTATAAGGCTCTAGACGGTCTTCCCTGAGTAGTCATAAACTCACTGCTTAATTGCCTCATGGCCCATATTAGGTTGGCTTTCAAAATAAACTTTTTTTTTTGGGGGGGTGAATTGCTTCTCATTAAAAGAGCATTTTTCCCCCCTACTTGTATATAATGACACTTGTTATTTTGCTGGCATTTTCAGCTATACAAAATAAACTCAAACACCTAAAACTTGTTAGAAGTTGATTTTGCATTTTGAGGGAGCTGTGCTTTATTTATTCATGACAGTTTTTCCTCCCGAGGTAGAGATCTGCTCCTCAGGAAGCTTCTAGAAGCCTTGGTGGAAATGTGGCGGTGAAGGGGATTTTAAGGATGTGTCATAGTTTATGTAAGAAATGGCTGTGACTGCATTGCAGGGAGGTGCCTCCCTTTGACAGTGATGCTTTCAGAGGCCAAGGGCATGGAGTGATGCCCCTAGGGCCCTGGAGAGCTAGGTGAATGTAAGACTGAGTGTCTTCTGTGTCCCTTTGAATTTGCTTAAGCAACTGAGGTGTCCTAGCTGAGACATCCGGTAGACTAAAGAATATGAGAGAACGAAGAAATGTGAAGATTCAGAGGAGTTTGATGCAGCTAAATTTAGATGGGAATTGGTGATTTATTTGGACAGCATCCTAGTGTCAGGGCCGGAGATGGAGCACCTACAGGGTGAGCTCATGGAGCGCTTGCATGGAGAGTTCTGGGAAAACTCAACCACGTAAACCCTTTACACCCCAAGATTGTCCCTAGGGCACTAAACTGAGATTATGCTAGTTCGTCTAAATAGCCATTGTTTGAGAAGAAGGCAAAGGCAGGGGAAATATAGGAAGTAATGAGGGAAAATAAGAAATATTGACACATAATGGAGAGCAGTACCATGTGTCATTACTATGCTTCCTATATGCTGTTTTATAAAGTATAAAGATTAATTAAGCACAATGAGCCTTTGGACTGAAATGATATTGAAGACGTTTCTCATGTTCTTGAGTATTTTCATTCTTTTTTTACTTGAATAATCTTGTGATCTGGCTTTTAGTTATACAGAGCTTCATATTACTGTATTATATATGACAACTAAAATAAACTTTGCTAATATATAGCATATAGATTGGAATGGGGGGATTTCTTTGGCATGTCATACACCATTGGCACGAAGTGAACGGGGCAGAAGATTCTGGGGCTCCACAGTTTGGTGCCCTCACTCCTGTTCATGTTACTGTGTTGCACTGCCTTGCAGCTTGGATGTTAAAGGATAAGTGGAGTCTATGTCTTATAATCCAGACTTCAGTGATAAGCCTCATAAAATTGCAGCGTGATTTGTAAATGATCTAGTCAAAGATTATCAGTACATCTCGAAGCTGACACTCTATACCTTCAGTTCACATCATGAAGCAATCACAAAACAGAAAAAAAAACTCCAAGAATTAAAAAAAAATTGATAATTGGAGGTCAATCTCATTCAACTAATACTAGATCAGTGTAAGAGCATACTCAAGCATTAGAAATAATTGAGGGAGAGCTTTTGCTGAAGGGTTGGATGGTTAGAACCTGTACAATGCTATTTCTGTTGCATTAATACAAGTCCATTTTCTGTCTTTATACCTATTTAAAGTTGCTAAGCTGCTTATATATGCAGCTGGTGGATTCTGTTAAATTATGCATGTTGTGAAGCCATTTCTCAGGGCTTCTAGGTACAGTGCC
>NW_022196912.1:83676663-83680142 GCF_008632895.1 Mastomys coucha | reverse complement strand
CCGGCTTTCCCCAACAGGCTTCCCTTCTGTCAACAGGCCTCTCTTTATGTTCCCCATAGTTAGGAAGACTATTTCTCAGCTTAAAAAAGCAAGACAATGCATGTAACAGTGAAGCACGTAAAATGAGGCATATTCTGAAAATTCATGGTGCATGATTGTTACTGCTAAAACATGTATGCAATAAAGCCTGGGCAAACAAAAGCCCAGTTTTCCTTGTTGATTGTGGAATGCCGTGGCTCTTATCACGGAAGGCTACAGTGACTGCTACACTCTGTGAGTAAGGTGTACTGAACACTCACTCTTTCCTTGGGGCTCCTCTACAATCAGGAGGTGAGTCATGGTACATAGTTAAGGAAGTAATCGTGCCTGTACTCCACTTGGATCTGAGACCAAGACACTTGGTGCTGAATGCCATTCTCCTAGTTATCTAAGTAGAGCTGATTACTCTGCCTCACGGAGCACGTGACTGAGTAGGCATCTACAATTTGGTTTCATGTGTTTGTTTTGGTATATATGTTTTTATATGGGTGTTTTTGTGTGTTTGGTGACCCTTCCAATACTTAGTGTGCCATCAAACACCACACATACACACACATACACACACACACACACACACACACACACACACACACACACCTCAAACAACTCACACACACAAAAAAATCTTTGATTCTGCCATGAAGGCTCAGAGTATGGAAGGAAGAAAGGAGTTGCTACAACTCACTCCCATTCCTTGTTCCACAGCTTATTTCAGTAGCTTTTTGGTCATTTATTTTATAACCAGCCTTCTACATCCACTTTTAAAACCACCTTTTGCTTTTAAGATAGCTTAGAAAGAATATTATTTAAAAATTATTTTCTCTAGAGATAGTGTAGTACAGTTGAAGTAATTTTATTAAGCAAATTTTATACAACTTAATAAATTCTATAGTAGAAAAATTTAATGCATCTTAACAGACTGGTAGTAAGCCTGAGGCATATCTTTGAAAGAACTTGGAATTTGTAGATCAAAGAGAAAGTCTCTATTTTAATTTAATGTGAACTGTCTACCTAATAGCCAACAGATTGTCATTTTCATTTTATTTTGTTATGAACGATATTGCAGATTCATTAAATCAGTTTTCTTTTCTATTTTTTTTAAACAAATGGAAGTTGACTGAATTAACAAATGTCATTTGTAGCAGGTTCAGAATGACCAGACACACATTGCATCTGGGGACATCAAACACGTTTTATTTTTCTAAGGGTTACAAAAAGAGGTCATAGCAACATTATCCATTAACAGATGGAGCTGTATGTTTCTAGGCCACCCGAAAGGGACCTCATTAACAAACGCATTATGGTGGATGAAAAGTCTGACTGACTGCTTTCATTGGGCTTTTGGAAGTCCTACGCTCAGTCTTACATGAGTAGAGCTGAGGCCAGTCTCCAGGTATACATTATTTGGAAATGAACTTGTTTGAATAAACTGCATCTAACTTTGCTAAAAGATGTACAAAAGATCCCTTGATGTCACTTAGCAAACCACCTATATCATGTATTACCTTGACCCCCTTGGCCCCATAACCTGGCCCCTGCTTCATCAACTTCTGTCCCAGGGACAATATCAGAAGTCAGTAGTCCAGTAGGCCTAGAGAAGAGGCAGTTTGTGCTACACGTGCTCATTGTAAGAAATTCAGAAACATTGGGAAAAGCAGTAAAGCAATTACATTTTAGAAATTTGAAAACGAACACATATTTGTAAAAGTTTGCAGGCCACTTGAAAGAAATGCCACCATTTCTGTGAGAGCCCTGAGCATCTTGGCACCTTAGCCAGTCCCTTATATTTTCTAACACTGTATCAGGAAAACCAGGAGCCCAGCACCATTGAAGTAGCATAGAGGCGTTGTTTTTATTTTCTTTCATTGTTTTTGTTGTGTTATTGTTTTTTTGTTTTCTTTTAGCTCCAGAGAGCTGTCAGTTTTGAAACTGTTTGAAAAAGATTGTCGCTACTAGTTCGGCTAAACAGTTTTGCTTCCTGCAGGTTGTGCAAGTTCGTTGAACCCTGTATCTGCCCAGGAGCTCTCTGGATTTGTGAGTGAAAGGTGCACACGCACACGCACACACACACACACACACACACACACACACACACACACACACACACACACCAGTTAATTTTAAGATGCCTTGACTAACTAGCAAACACTCCCCTCTGGTACTCCTGAGTTAACATCTTTTAAAAATCTATATTTCATCTCTGCTACCCCAAACACAATTGGGGAAGTGGCCCGTGTGGCCACTTTCTCTGATTCTCACATGTGGGTGAGCCTTTAGATATGGTCTTTCTTCTTCTTTATCATGGTGATCTCTGCTCCCTTCCTCTCTCTAGGCTCCTAGCCCATGCAAATCTAAAAGTCCCATCTTAGTCTACTTGCCCAGTCATTGGCCGCTGGCTCTTTATTGATCGATCAAAAACTAGTTGATAACAAGGACCTTGTTTGGACATAAGATTCTCGATTTTAGGGGCTGGATTAATTCAAAGTATTAGAACCAATCCTCAACAAAAGATCACTTTTCAGGGGTTGATCTAACTTAGAACTCACTTGGTGAGCCAAAACTTGGCCCTAGAATATTGATCAGACACAAAAGCCAGCAACAATTGTTCAGTGTCCACCTGTTTGATGCAATCATATGATTAGAATAAGCAAATATTAAACAAAAGATTGGTGGGAATGAGATGTATATAAGGGACTTGGAAAACTCTGTCTACAGATTTTATGGAAAGCTAATTCCATAATTAGAACTCAGAGTAGGTAAGCATCTAACCTAGGAACACCCTAATATCTTACCTTTGGCTGCCTTTGAGGTGATGTACAGCAAGAAATGAGGGTTAGTCATATTTCGAAACTACTAGAATGTTGAAATTGTACCTGCCCTCAAAACAGAGTCTCTTAGTAGAAGTTAGGAGACTTAATAATTCAATGAATTCAAGAAACTTATATTTAACCATCAGCTTACCACTAAGCTAATAAAGCCAACTTGACAAAAAATATAGACTTTACAGAATTCCTGAAAAGTCACTAATAGAGAAGGAGCAATTAAAACAAGACATGCTGGGGGAGTGAAAGACTTAGTTTTTAAAATGTTTAGTTTTTGACAAAAAGTATAAGATACACAATGATCAGAAATGTGTAAATCATATATAGGAGGAAAGCAGTCAGCAGAAATATTCCCTTAATGAAACATGAATGATACCATAAACTACCCAGGCCCAGGAAACATACAGAACTTACCACACACAAGCACCTGAAAACAAGCTCTTTTGTGTCTAGGAATATTTCTAGGAAAGACAATCTATAAAGATGTTTGGCAATGAAAATCATCTCAATAGTTTCAAAGGATTTACTCACAAAGATTATAATAAGAAGAAAGAATTACTATGGATCTTTTGCAAACTTCAAAAACTAAACATGGACAGATTCTATCAACTCAGTTAA